>NC_056729.1:458016328-458316328 GCF_019279795.1 Protopterus annectens
GTTAAAAGGTTGACAGCTATAAGATGGAACAGAAAAAGAGAGTAAAAATGGTGCCTTGTGGTATTCCTTGACTGATTTTGTGTAGAGTTAAGAAGGATGAATTGACTTTTACACAGAAATGGCAATTAGAATGATAGTGTTGGAAACAGAATAGTTAATCAGAACTAATGCTTATGTTAAGAATGTGGTTAGGTGGTGAACTGTGATCTATAAGTCCAAATGTCAGGTTGATAATTATTGCAATGTTAAATTCTCCTTGTCCATTTCTTTGATAAGTTGGCCTTTGAGGGTCCAAATGGCTGTTAATGTGCATGCAGATTGGATGCGAGGAAGTTGTAATTGTTGATATAGGACATAATATGGGCATAGATTAATTTCTGTAAGAGTCTGATAAGTGCAGAAAGGATGGATATTGAATGGTAATAGGAGAGATGGGAGGAACTGGTTTGTTTGTGGGGGGGGGGGTGGGCTATTGCAGCTTTTCCTATAACTGGCATGGTGTTTTCAGTTAGGCGGGGGTTTTATGTATGTGTGTTGGAGTGGTGTAATAATGTATTTTCTGCAATGAGAAATAAACCAAGAGTGAAGACCATTTGTGCTGGAGGGACAGCAAATTCTTAGTCATTCCAGCAGAGCTTGAAGTTGATTTTAATGCATTGGAATTACAATATATGTATTATATACATATACACATGCGCACATTTATGTGTGTGTGTGTGTGTGTGTGTGTGTGTGTGTGTGTGTGTGTGTGTGTGTGTGTGTGTGTGTGCGTGTGTGTGTGTGTGTGTGTGTGTGTGTGTGTGTGTGTGTGTATGTGTTATATAAAATATAGACTTTATTAAGATAATATTTAGTATTCCAGTAGCAATTCCAAATTTTATGTACAGAAATATGTAAGGACAGGACCATTTCTCCAGTACTTGACTGCTATAAACATTCTCAGCCTTGTTTTTGTACTATAGTGAGGGGAAAGGGGAGTTTGTTGACTCCCAACAACTGGAAATCATAGTTATCTAGTGGAGTTAAGCCACTCGTTAAGGCAGCTGAAGCTGCATTAGCCATTGATTACCATATATTGCTGGTATTATCACAAGTCTACATCATATGTAAATAATCTGTGTCTGAGGTCTCACATCTCCATCAGTTGTATCAGTAGATAAGGTTTTCTTTCATATGGAGTAATCTGTCAAGCAAAAACTGTAGATAGGTCTTCTGATACCACGTGCATTTCCCCAAACTGGCACCCACCTTCAATTAAAAAAAAGGTATTTTTCTGCACTCCTGTTATCGGTCACTGTAAGAAAAAAAAAACTGCATAACTACAAATGCAGTATTAGCATTGATTTATGCAACCATAATTTCCTCCTGATTGCTGCATAACTCAGTATTAGTACTGTACCTGCCATCACTGTCACCTGCCGATTGGACTCTCTAACAGCATGCAACCAGGGTAGTCATCTCTTCACCCTGTCCCAGTTATGGCTCTACATTCAAAATATACCAACCAAAATCTAGTAAAGTTAGCAATGGAGTATAACAGACTTGCCTTACAGAAGTGAGCACATCAAGCCATTCAACACCTGACAGCTCTGCATTAAACAATTCATTTCTCTTACTCCTAATGATATATAGAAAAGTGAAGTGTCTTTTGATTAATACTTTGTAAAATAAGGCTGAAAGACCCTTACTGCCCTTTCATTCTGTGGTAAAACTGCACATGCTATGGTTCTTAAAACACAGCATTGTATCAAAAAAGTAATTTTTTTTGGTTTTTGTGCATACTTTTTTAAGTGAAGAACATCTGATTAAATAGTTCTTTACAAAAAGAATGTAATAATTATCACAGTGAGGAAAACAATAATTATAATTACAGTCATACTTGTTTGGAATAAGGTGGTTAAAGAAGATGTTTAGTAGTTGAGTGAAAAGAAAAGTGGTTTAGTGATTTAGTGGTAAGTTGTGATATGACAAGTCTTCGCCAGCTTATTAAATATAGCACCACTAACATACTTTTGTGTGGAAAAAAGTGGTTAAAGAAAAGGTAGTGAAAAAGGTGTGGCAGCTAAATGATCTCAAAATTAAGAATATGCATGGTAAAATAAGAAACACATGGTACAAACAACCAAACAAAACCTAAGTTGTGAATGTCTAGCTGATCGTTCATCATATGTGACTAGGAAGCTGTCAGCAATGCTGTCCACAGACTGATAAAAAGCTAAATTGCCCTTTAAAGAGCTAGAAAATTAGTAGATTCTGGAAAGGAGCACAAAAATAAGAAATTAGTGTACACCCTAATACAGAGCCTTCAATAATACAGGGTTGAGAGGCAATATGGATCTGATCAGAACAGCATGGAAAACAGAGTATGTGAAGAAGTAATAACAATAACGTGCAGCCTGACAGACTGACGAAGACTGAAGCAGAAGCTCCACAGGAAGAGGGAAATGAATATGAATTGTTGGTAGATAATAAGGTGATATTTGATCATTAACAGCATAGTGCTGGCGCAGAAAGCTGTGGATTACCAGAAGATTTAGATTTTCAGTTATGATAGTGACTTGGCAGTTCTACTGGATGATGAGAGTAGAGAAATAGAAAAATAATTAACAGATTATCACCTGTGAAGAAGGCAAGGATGATAGGAGGCAGCTCATGTATTCATTCATTCATTCATTCATTCATTCATTCATTCATCCATATTCACTCATTCACTCATTAATTTTCTTAAGTCTGATGGCAGAGACAGACTGTCTTACCACTCAGCAGGTATAAGGCAGGAATTGATGTCAGTCCATTGAATGATTTGCACACACACATGTAAACACACACACACACACATACACACACACACACACACACACACACACACACACACACACACACACACACACAGAGACACACACAAACACGCACACACACACACATGCACAAACACACACACAAAACACATACATACAAACATTCACATTCTCACATGAGTACACACATATTTACACACACACACACACACACACACACACACACACACACACACACACACACACACACACACACACACCATATCTAGAAACAGTTTGGGGGATTTCCAATTCATTTATAGAATGCCTTTGTGATTTTGGAGGAAAAATTATCCACCCCCCCCCACATACACACACACCACACTCACACACACACACACACACACACACACACACACACACACACACACACACACACACACACACACATACACACCATATCTAGAAGCAGTTTGGGGGATTTCCAATTCATTTATAGAATACCTTTGTGATTTTGGAGGAAAAATTATCCACCCCCCCCCCACATACACACACACACACACACACACACACACACACACATACACACACACACAAAATGGATACAGGGAGGACATGCAATCTATGTGGAGAAGCTATCCTACTAATGAAGAAACTAATCTGGAGCACCAACCACTGTCAGGCAGCAGAACTAACTGCTGCACTGCTCTGGTACACTTGGCCTTACTTTTTTGCATCTGCCAGTAACAATGGGATGCTTGATCAGTCTTTGAAAAGATCATCAGCAAAATAAATAAAGCACAGTCTTTGGATGCATCAATAGTAAAGGGCATTTGGACACATGCCCCTTCTAACATGAGACACTGTGTGATAGAAAGACAGATATATAGACTGACGTAAAAGAGGATATTCCTAAAATATGAGGAAACGGACCTGCTCTTTCATATTTATTGATGTCAGTTCCTTTTGCAGTTGCATTGAGGAATTTATATTGTTACAAACACTCCTTTTTTTCCATTTCATTATCCAGATGTTCTCCCAGTAACAGCTGTTAAATCTCAGCTGCTAGAAGACAGCACATGTTTCCTAGACAGTTGAACATGAAGTTAAGTGCAAGAGTCATTATCCTGAGGCAGTCGCTGTTAGAAAACTTATTTCAGTAATTATAGCACTGGACTTACAATCACATAACATTGTAGAACATGTTAAGTTAACACTGTAGAACATGTTAGGTTCAAAGGCTTTTTAATTGTTTATCATCATGACAGAGTTTTCCTTCCAGGAAATATGTCTCCTCTTTTACAATAACGAAATATACACCAGGATCTTTATTAAATAAAGCTTTCGGGTCTACACCCTTCATCAGTATAACTTAACATATAAAAAATCACCATTTAAATAGGAGAACATAAAGTCACATGCTTCAACCCAACCCACCTAACAATAAAAATTTAAAGCTACAATGAATCAATAAATATATACAAAGTAGCACATAAAAAAAATCACATCTATAAAACATATATATTTTTATAAATAAACAATTTTATACTGTTTCATATGAAATCACATGCACCATACTTAAAAATGAATAATTAATAATTAAAACTTAAACTTATAAAACTTCCCTCTGTCTTTTAGCCAGAACGGGCTTTAGACTAACTGAATTATTTAGGCCTGGGGCTATATCAGCTTGAAGTCTAATAATCCATTCTAGTTCTTTCAATTCCAATAAATTATTAATGTCACCCTTCCTCAGACCTACCTCTACCTTACAAAGGACCCTAAATCTAAAAGTATGTCCCACACCTTCATCCAATATATGCTTACTTAAGGCATTGGTGGGCAACTTCCTCCTGATTTCAGACCTGTGTTCCACCATTCTCTCCCTCAATTTTCTTATAGTTTTGCCTACATAGAATGAGGTGCAACACACACAAGTAGCCAAATATACTACTCTCTCCTCATTACAAGCAGCAATTGTTCTCATGGTAAATGTCTCATTAGTTATAGGATGTGTAAATGTAGCATCACCTGTATAAATGTCATTGCAACAAGTACAATTATAGCATTTCACTGTTTTAGCCACCCTTCTATCATCTCCATTTTTATTCTGAAAATCCTTGTAGCACAATTTCTGCTTCAAAGCTTCAGAGCTCCTATAGGTGAACCTAGGTTTATCACCTACTATAGACCTAATCTCAGGCATAGCCATTAAAATTGCCCAATTCTTCTCAATTATGCTACAAACACTATGAGAATTTAGGTTATAAGTTGTCAAGTACCTAACAGCAATATTATTACCCAACATCACCTGTCTAGTAGCACTATTCTCACTACAGCCTCGTAATATAGGTTTATACCTGGACTCTCTTTCAATAATTACATCTTTAATTACTTTATTTATAAATTCCTTGAATAACCACTCTTCTCAAACTCCATTGCCATAGCATTTACCTGCTCTTGAAACACTTCATCCTTTGTATTTAATCTACTCAGCCTAATAAACTGTGCTTTCAACGTTCCTTTGAAAGTATGAGGGGCATGCATGCTGTTTTTATTAACATACCTAAGGGCATCAACATCTTTTCTAAACACCTTGGATTCCAAAATATTAGATTCCTTAAAAATTGTTACATCCAAAAAATTCATAACACTATCTGAAGTTTCCATCTTGAAACTCAGGAAACTTGTTGAATCATTCAAGTACTGCAAATACAGATCCAAATCCAGCAAAGTACCCTTCCATAACATAAAGCAATCATCTACAAATCTCTTATAGAATGACACATATTTGTTGAACTCAATACTCTTATCTAAAATAACCCTTTTCTCCCATTCATAAAGTACAAGGTTGGCATAGGTGTTGGCAACGGGCGTACCCATTGCCACACCTGTTAATTGAAGGAAAGGTTCACCATCAAAAATAAACACATTATGTAATAAAACAACTTCTAAAAGAGAACAAATAGTCTCAATGTCTCTTCCATTCATTTTAACCTCTTGACACAAAAATTCACGTTTGGCATTAACACCATATTCGTTAGGTATTACTGTGAAAAGTGAAGCAATATCCAGGGTAACCAAAATGCAGTTATCCATATTATTAATACACTGCCATTCATATAAGCTATTCAAAAAATCATTTGCATCTTTATTTAAAAGATCGAGTACACTTATGCCAGTATTATGTCCCATTTTGAATGCATTTTCAAATATTGTTGAATGTGAACTACAGAAGTATTATAAGAGCAATTTAGTGCGTAAGAATGTTTATAATATATCACGTTCTGAGTTTATGGCCTTAAGACAGTTGCAAATGTGTACTAGTATAATAATTAAGCAAGCTGATAAAGGGGGAGCAGTGGTGGTGATGGATAGAGATGATTATTTTATGAGGTTTAAAGATCTTTTATATGATGTCACCACTTTTAAAAAGATTTCTTTTGTTGAAGTACAAAGATTAATTAGTGAAGTGAATATGGTCATTTATGACCTTCAAATAAATGATGATATAAGTATAGATCTATTTAATTATCTAACTGTTCCTTGCCCAAGAATTCCCCAAATATATGGTATACCCAAGATGCATAAAAGTATTAGTGACCCCCCCCCCCGAGGCCTATTGTTTCTGGTGGAGGTTGGGTCACTGAACCTGTTTCGAAATACCTGCAGGGCGTCTTGGGGAAGTATTTGAAAGTATGTACAACTGTGCTTAAAGATACAAATGATTTTTTGGCTGTAGTGAGAATAGTGCTACTAGACAGGTGATGTTGGGTAATAATATTGCTGTTAGGTACTTGACAACTTATAACCTAAATTCTCATAGTGTTTGTAGCATAATTGAGAAGAATTGGGCAATTTTAATGGCTATGCCTGAGATTAGGTCTATAGTAGGTGATAAACCTAGGTTCGCCTATAAGAGCTCTGAAGCTTTGAAGCAGAAATTGTGCTACAAGGATTTTCAGAATAAAAATGGAGATGATAGAAGGGTGGCTAAAACAGTGAAATGCTATAATTGTACTTGTTGCAATGACATTTATACAGGTGATGCTACATTTACACATCCTATAACTAATGAGACATTTACCATGAGAACAATTGCTGCTTGTAATGAGTAGAGAGTAGTATATTTGGCTACTTGTGTGTGTTGCACCTCATTCTATGTAGGCAAAACTATAAGAAAATTGAGGGAGAGAATGGTGGAACACAGGTCTGAAATCAGGAGGAAGTTGCCCACCAATGCCTTAAGTAAGCATATATTGGATGAAGGTGTGGGACATACTTTTAGATTTAGGGTCCTTTGTAAGGTAGAGGTAGGTCTGAGGAAGGGTGACATTAATAATTTATTGGAATTGAAAGAACTAGAATGGATTATTAGACTTCAAGCTGATGTAGCCCCAGGCCTAAATAATTCAGTTAGTCTAAAGCCCGTTCTGGCTAAAAGACAGAGAGAAGTTTTATAAGTTTAAGTTTTAATTATTAATTATTAATTTTTAAGTATGGTGCATGTGATTTCATATGAAACAGTATAAAACTGTTTATTTATAAAAATATATATGTTTATAGATGTGATTTTTTATGTGCTACTTTGTATATATTTATTGATTCATTGTAGCTTTAAATTTTTATTGTTAGGTGGGTTGGGTTGAAGCATGTGACTTTATGTTCTCCTATTTAAATGGTGATTTTTTATATGTTAAGTTATACTGATGAAGGGTGTAGACCAGAAAGCTTTATTTAATAAAGATGCTGGTGTATATTTCATTGTTTTATTCAAGCAGTTGCAGTAACACCTATTGCTGAATTTCCTCTTTTACAATGCCATAATTGAATGCTGTATTTATGAAACTGAAAGATGCATTAATGCAACACTTGTGGCATTGCTCACTCAGCTACTGACAGTGGTGAGCTGGCGTCCAACATGCCATGTTATTGAATGTGCGAGAGTGCCATTCTCTTATAAAAGTATTACTAACATTCACCTAGTAAAAACAGATGCCCTGTGCATCCAGGGTGTCCTAAAGGATCATAAAGGATACAGCAACATACCATGTCTAGACAAATCCCAGAACTGCCATTGTCTGAAACTATTTCTCTACCACAAGTTTCTTGTTCACTTGTGTAAAAAGTTGCTGCTACACTTAAAATGCATGTCACATAGCAAAGGACAGATAGTTTGCTTTTCTCACTGTGCAGCAATTTTATTATTTACTTGTGTAAAGAGTAACCGCTACATTTAAAAAGTACACTGGTCAGCAAGGAACAAACATTTAATTTTCCTTACTAAGTGGCAATAACATGACGTATATATCACCCTTAAAGCATGAACCCATTCAGGTAGCATACCCAAGGCCACAGTGAGGAGAAAAATGGCAGCCAACTGTATACACACTGTCGAGTCCACTGACTTTATTCTATCCTTTCCTTTTCTTATTTTCATAAGTATTAAAAGTCTTAATTTCACTTAAAGCTACAGACTGCTTACTGCAACTTCTGTCATGCATATTTTTTTTAATTTCATGGCATTGTTTCAGAACTACACCAATAAACAGGTATGTCACTGCTATCTTATGATGCTGTATGTGAATACCAGTAATAGCATGATGTATTTGTTTCCCACAGAAATCCCATGATACTATAAAGGAATGCCAGTACTGTCAAGGTGATGTATACAGATATCACAAATATCCTGTGATATTGTACAAGTGTTAGTAATTTCATGGCAATGTATGTCACAGATACCCTATGACACCATACATGAGTTCCAGTAATGACATGGTTATTTATGTCACAGACATCCTATGATACCGTACATGACTTCCAGTAGTTACATGGTTATGTATGTCACAGACATCCTATGATACTGTACACGAGTTCCAGTAATTACATGGTTATGTATGTCACAGACATCTTATGACACCGTACATGAGTTCCAGTAATTACATGGTTATGTATGTCGCAGACATCCTATGATAGCGTACATGAGTTCCAGTAATTACATGGTTATATATGTCACAGACATCCTATGATACTGTACATGAGTTCCAGTAATTACATGGCTATGTATGTCACAGACATCCTGTGATGCTGTATATCTGTTCTGGTAATTACATAGTTATGCATGTCACAACTATCCTGTGATACTGTACATGAGATCCAGTAAGTATATGCTTATGTATGTCACAGATAACCTATAATACCATACACAAGTTCCAGTAATTACATGGTTAGTTATGCCACAGATACCCTAAGATACGGCACAGGCGATACAGTAATTACATGGTTATGTACGTCACAGATAGCCTATGGTACTGTACATGAGTTCTGGTAATTACATGGTTATGCATGTCACAGATATCATATGATACCGTACATGAATTCCAGTTATTATATGGTTATGTATGTCACAGATATCATATGATACCGTACATGAATTCCAGTTATTATATGGTCATGTATGTCACAGATATCATATGATACCGTACATGAATTCCAGTTATTATATGGTTATGTATGTCACAGATATCTTATCATTCTGTACATGGTGATGTACTATTTTCCTCATTATATCATAACTGGGGATGCTTCTAATTCCTGTGCTGCATTTCCAGGTTATCACTTACACCATTGCAGATCAAGTGTAGCACACTTGTTGCTTAGTGTGCAGAGTTTAAAGTAAGTGATAAGGAAATGTAGCCAAACTTCAGATGCATTTAAAAGTGACTGTTTTCTGAAGTGTGTTCAGCTTATTGTGGGCAGAATAATGAGGCTGTGATCAGCCCAGAACAATGTTTTTTTTTTTTTTTTACTTATTTTCTTATTTACATCTAGGTCAGACAGAAGTGAACTATACAGTGAACAAAACAGATCACTCATATGTTTCACATACAGTACAGTTATATTTACATATCTGCAATGTATGTCTGTTAGCCTCCACCTACATCCATTTTTGTATCACTTTCCAATGTTAACCTGCAGGTGAATCAATGCATGATTTTATTTTATAAAACACAAAATGGCCATTGTTTTCCTAAAGTAATGTAAACAATTTCAAGTTCAAACCTGGCATACTGCCAAATAGTTTACCTTTTAAGTTTACTATTTCTACAATGATACTGCAAAGTGTTTTGTTACATAGGCACTTAAATAAACAGTAAATGTTAAGTTTTAAATCAAACCCTCAGAAGCATTACCTTTTGTATGATAGGTATGTTTGGTTGTTGGTTAGATGTTTTTTTCATTTCTGTTGCTTGGATTTGATCCCTTCAGCCTCACCTTCATGACTATCCCATCCCAGGATGAGTAAGAATGGAAGGGCCTGCACCCAAATATGATATAAGCCTCTACATCCTATTTACCATAAAAGAGTGATACCGCTTTAACTGTTCTGACAGTTTTATTTTTCATTCTGTAATGGCTTCATTGGAGTATCAGTACTTTAGAAGTAAGGATATCACTGACTAGTGGGGGGTTTGACCAAAAGTCAGTGTTTTCACATTGCATAAGTAGAACTCATCAGGTACTCACAGAAAGGATGAATTTAGTAAAATTAATGCACACACACATTAACCTTAACTTCTTTACGATATACATGAAGGATTGTGTACTCCCCTAATGTTGCTACAAACCAGAATTCTACCATTTATAAAGAAATATACAGTAGAAAACAGCTCTTGAGCTGTTGAGGTATGGTTATAACTCCGTACTTATCAATTATGTAATATTTCAGCTGAATGCAGTTAGTGATTAAACGGACTGTACAGAAATAATTTTCTGATAAGTATAATGCATTGAAAGATGTTAACCAGACATAATGAATAAAAAGCATAGAACTGGATTTTTTTATTTGCTTGTTATTGCTTGTTGGCAGTATTGCTGGGTTGATTCAGTGCTAAAAGTAAGATTGGAATAAAGCATTAAACATTTATAAAGGATATGCTAGTACCATAAAAGCTGGCAGGACTAGCCACCTGGTGGTATGTACATTGGTGCTACATGTGTGTCACTGTCAATGTGACAACCCAATTCCATGTGCAAAAATGGGGAAAAAAGGCTGTGGATGGATGGATGGATGGATGGATGGATGGATGGATGGATGGATGTTAATACTGTAAAAAATTGCATTACCTTTCCATGTAGTCTTAGAAATAGATCAAGTGTATTTTATCAACCAGAGGAAAAGATGTAGATGACAATTAAAAAGAGCTGAAGGAATATATTTTCAAGGAAAAGAGGAAAAACTTGAGTGGGATAAGTTGATTCTCATGATAGAGCAAGGTGGTTTAGAGTAACCTGATCTGAAGGGGTACATTAAGGCTATGCAGTTAAGATTCATGTCCATAACTCAAGCAGAAGGTTATAAATCAGAGTGGAAAGAATGATTATGAACCGTGAAGGGGGGGGCTCACAAGATAGAGATAGACTGGGATTTTGGGTGCAAGTCATTAAGAAAAGCAACAGCCATGCAGAATATTATATTCATAAAGTAGAAGAAAGTATTTTAAGATTGAAACCAGTGTGGTAATGGAGACAGGACATTTTACTAGTATGGATATCGGGTCTATATTAGATCATCGAAATGGCAGAATTTCAAATGATCTAATATTGAACCCAATATCGGGAATGCTGAAAACAGCAAAGCTGCACAAAACCGAATTCTTTCCTAGGGAAAGAATTCGGTTGGCCATTGTTGTGGCTTCGCTGTTTTCAGCGATGCTGTGGAAAGGTACTGGTTGGGTTAAGGTAAATGTATGATTGTGCGGACGTTCAGGTTAGGGCATGGGTTGGGTGAGTTAGGGTTAGGGCGCGGGTCAGGTAAGTGTGCAATTGTGACAGAATTTGGGGTTAAGGGTGGGTTAAGTGAGTTAGGGTTAGGGCGCGGGTGAGGTGAGTGCGCGATAGTGAGAATTTGGGGTTAGGGGCAGGTTAAGTGAGTTAGGGTTAGGGCGCAGGTGAGGTGAGTGTTCGATAGTGAGAATTTGGGTTTAAGGGCGGGTTTAGTGAGTTAGGGTTAGGGCACTGGTGAGGTGAGTGTGCGATAGTGATGGACCTTAGGGTTAGGTTCTGGGTTAAGGTAAGTGGATAGATAGTAGTGTATGTGCAGTGTAGTGTAGGGTTAGATGTAACTTTTAAATGTATGTGTGTGGATTGCTGCTTTTTAGTGTGCTTGTGGTATGTGTGTGTGTGTTTCTCAAACAACAAATTTTTTCCCTGGGAAAAAAATCGCTGTTTTGAGGTTTCGATATTGTTAGGATTTGGGTTTTGCAGTTCGACATTAAGGCATTTGATAATGAGCCATTTCGATGATCTGATATAGACCCTGGATATCTGCAATTAGCAGTATAGAAAATAAGCAACACGAAGCATGAATTTTCTGGAGGAAATTAGCAAAGTAACCAAGATACTGAATGACTGTAATTCAAAAGGGACAGGTAATAGAGTAAAATGCGGCTAAGCAGGAATTTGGACTGCATATTAGAGAGTTCCACCCGGGGATTGAAAGGGGAGAATAGGCAATGATGAAGGGGTAGGAGAATGTTAAGGGAAAGATCAGTTTTTAGTACAGAACAGAAGATTCTATTAAAAAGGAATGATAAAAATATTGCATCGTTAACTGTAACAATCAATCATACAAAGTTAGAAAAGATTATGAAGTGAACAGAAAGGCAATTTACAAAGGAACAATGGGAAGGAATATATAGGGCTCCCAAGGATATATCAAAATACAGAAGGTTTAGGATTTTTACATTTATTTATTTATTTATTGACATTTGTTTACCGGGAAAGTCCACTGGGCTGAATAGAGCCCATTTTCAGTGGAGGCCCGAGGAGAAAAGCTCCAATGCACAAAAACAACAAGGTAGTTCCAATATTTTCAAGAATCACTGCAATACAAACATTGGCAAAAATAAGTGAAACAAAAAAAATGATAGAAATAAGGAAATTGAAACAATAATAAAAGTATAAAGAAAATCAGGTTTAATTGAGGAAGGTCCATCAGTCTGAATGTGGTTCAGCTTTAAATTCTATATCAAATATTAAGTATAAAGGAAATATATGAAAGCAGAGAAAATACAAGTAGACAGAAGCTATACTGTATAATGTTATAGTTAATAGTTGGTATGCTTAAAGTGAAGTATAAGTGAGCTAGTAAAGGTTGATAAGGTGTCAGGGATAATTCTAGTGGAGGAAAGTGTAGTTTAGGTGGTTAGATAGCTAAAAAGGCAGTGATAGGTCTGAGTCTTCGGGAAAAAGAGTTAAGTGATAGCATCAGTCGGGGCAGAGCAGTTGCAGATCCAGTTGAAGAGAAGGTGCTTGTGTAGGGCAGTTTTGAAGTTAGCGGGATACTGTTCAGAATGGACAGAGGAGGGGAGATTGTTCCAAAATCAGGCAATGATTCAGGAATATAAGCATTTGCCTGTAGGTAGGTTAAGTTTGTGAATTTGTAGAAAGTGTTGATTTTCTGATCGTAAAGGCCTAGTGGGGGAGTAAGGGGAAAATAAGGAGCTGAGTGCAGGGCCATCTTGTGGTTTGTAAATTAGTCTGTGAGAGGTGGTTAGTTGAAGGAGTAGTAGGTAATGTGGGAATTCGAGTCACTGGAGATTTCTTAAGGCTAGACAGTGATGGGTAGAATGATGACAGAAGCACATTTGGTGATCTTGTTATAGCAGGACTCTAATTTTTGTTTCAGGGAGGACTGCAGATTAATTAATAAGGGTGCACCATAGGTTAAAGAAGGAAGTAGATAAGAGAGGGCTAAGGCTTGTTCTGTTGATGAGGAGAGAGATGTATTATGCCTGTAGAGTAGCCCTAGTTTTTTGTGAGTTTTTGAGATGCTATGTAAATCAAATTTTAGATTGTTGTCTGTTATGACTCCTAAAAGTTTGGTACTAGTTACGAGTTAAATTTTTATTGAGTTCAGTGAGAGAATGTTAAAGTCTTGTTTATTGATAGCGGTGTTTTTTATTTCAGGGTAAACAGCATTAGTTTGGGTTTTTTGGTGTTTAAGGAAAGATGATTTTTGTGGAGCCAAGTTTCAACAGTAGAGAAAGCTATTTGGGTCATTTGTTGTGGGATACTGGGGTTGGGTGCGGAGCAGACTATGATTGAGTCATCTGCATAATGGAGAGATAAAATGCTGCCATTTGATGGCATGTTGCCTATCTGAGAGACAACTGTGTTTGCATATGTATTGTTATACCCCAAGTAGACTTAAGTAGATTTTCCATCAGGTAGATAGCAAATGCTGAAGATGATGAGGGGAGTATAATTTGGTACATGTGAGGTAGCAGATTTTTAAAATTTTGCACCGGATACTTTGATAGTAATTGGGAGAACTAATGGTATTAACTAAGGAAATGATTCTTGGGAGCTGGGAGATAAGATCTATCTTGTGTAGGAAAAGTAAGATTTTACTATGTTTAACAGTATTGTAGCATGAGTACTCAACGGAGTAAAGTAGAACATTAAACATGTGAGACGCATAATACAAAGCAATATGTTAGAAAACAAAAATGGTATAACAGTATGAACAGCCACTACAAAACCTACAAGATTAGAATTAGACTTGCTTGGATACATAACTTAGTAATAAATTTATACAGCAAATAATTAGTACCAAGAAAAGGACAATAGTAAGAAGCACTGCACCACTCGTAGCTGTAAAAATAGACTCCTGGATTTATTGTTCTTAACGCAATTCAATAAAAAACAAGCAGCAAATAATTAGTTAGCTGCTATGGTTAATGTTATTCACTGAGTGATGAAGCATGGGATGGAAAACACTGTACACCGTAAGGAACTGAAATGATACTAAATAAATAAGGACACAAAACAGTCATAAATGTATGCAGTATATACATTAACAGCATTCTTCAAATTCATGCCCTGATCCAATAGGCTGTGGAAGAAAGCAGGTAACATTGCTAGTTGCTGCTCCTAAAGTACAATCAGGTGTAGAGAGAAGAAAATTACAGAAAAAAGAGATGAGATGAAAGGAAGGAAGAGTGACTGGTACAGAAAGGGATTAGCGAGCAGGAGGGGATTACAGGGAGGAAGTAAGAGACATGGAGAATTACAGCATACTAGGGCAGGAAATCTGGAATGGAAGGGCTGAAATAAATTCAAAGGACATGGAGAAAGAAAAATATAAAAAATAGATTCTGAAAATTTTAGCCCATAGAAACTATGAAAAGTGAGTGAAGAGAATCGTAATAGTCTTAAGTAATTGCAGAGGAGAACATGAGTTTATTTTATTTCATTTTTTTAATTCATTTGTTAACTGGATAAATCCAATAGGCACACATCTTTTTTCACTGGTGACTTAGAAGCACAATTTGGTAAGCAAGATGTTTAGAGACACACAATAAGTAAATGGAGGCTTGAGTGATGAAACCTTTGAGTAATGCAAGGTTGTTAAGAGCTCATTGCCTTAATCCTCTGCACCAAAGTGCCAGACTACATAGGAACTGCAACTACTTTTATTTGAAGGTATGGTGTTCCTGAAGTCAGCAGAGAAAGAATGTGATTAAGAAAGTCTGTCATAGCTTCCAACAGTATACTTTGTAAAATGTGTGTCTAAAGCTCCATTAGTTGAGGATCTTATCTCACAGTTTGAATTCTTCTGGCAGTCAGAGGACAGGAAAGGACATTTTAAATATATATATAAATATATATATATATATATATATATATATATATATATATATATATATATATATATTATATGTAGATGTATGACAATTAGAATGTTTATTGTTAGATCAACACTTTTACTGCAAACCATTTGACTCATTGTAAGGTCTGAAACTGATATTTAAGTTGACATGCATGAAGGATACATTTACAACATTGCTGGACTTTGGAAAGTAGAACCGTTTTTTTTTTTTTTTTTTTATAGAAAATGAATACAGTAAGGGTGTTAAGCCATGTTTCAAAAACAAGAGCAAAACACCTTCACTTATGAAAATATGAAAACCCTTGCTTCAGGAGAGCGATAGTTTGTATTTGTTCTTAGGATTGCTAGCTGAATATTGATACTGCCTTTCTGTATAGTGATGTGGTGCTGGAATGAATGAAGGCAGTCAAGTTATCGGCCTACATATTGGAAGGGAGTTACATTTTCTAAAAGTGTGCTGTCACAATATGAACTATATTATTTTTCAGGAGTTCAATCAAGTGTATCATTATTTAGAAAATCATGGATTTAGTGCTAAAACATTTGGATGACAGACAGTTCCTTAGTGAAACCAGATTTTGGAGTAACTTCTTTACCAAAAGGACAGAAATGACAGTTGTGTGATAACTACATTGCTGCCATATACTATGATATGGAGATTGGGTTTATCAATGACAGATGCTTTTCAAACAGGGAGCAGAGTAAGGATCCTAACATAAGACCCCAAGAGACCCCAAAATAAACTCTTGTCAGGGTTGATAAATCAACAGCAACTTTGATCATCATGCAGTGGTTGCCTAGATAGCTCTTGAAACATTTGCAGGCAATATCACAGCAGCTGAAAGGAAAATATAACATTTAGGAGTGATTTAGTTGGATCAACAGCATTTTTTCAGTCAACATTTAATCCTCCATTCTTGTTAGTGTATGATTACTGAGTAAACAAATTGCAGTAAGTTTCATATAACCTGAGTGAAATCTGTGCAGGTGTTTGCTTGGGTTGTTGTATTTATGCAAATAGCTGGGAGGAAATAACTTTATCAACCACCTTAACAAATATGGGAAGGAAAAAAAGGTGTACAGTAGAAAAGGAGGGAAGGGTTGTAGATATTTGGAATAGGGATACCAGAGGACATTTTTGTCTGCTGGGTATTAGGCTAGTATATAGAGCAGTTGAAGCTGTAAGTGACGTTCATTACAATATATATGGGTATATAATGCAGTTAAAGCTGAAATTGAGATTTATTATAATATATACGGGAATGTAGAGCAGTTAAAGTTGTGAGATTCATTGCAATATATATGGGTATAGAGAGCAGATTAAGCTGTAAGTGAGGTTCATTACAATATATATATGGATATATAGAGCAGTTAAAGGCATAAGTGAGGTTCATTACAATATATATGGATATGCAGAGCAGTTAAAGCTGTGAAGTTCATTGCAATTTATACAGTTATATGCAGCAGTTGAAGCTGTAAGTGAGGTTTATTACAATATATACGATACACATTTTGCTGAACGTGAATGATCTCCATCACTAGCAGGTGATCCAGTGGTGCTCAGTTAAAGTCACTGGAGTGACGTTATTACAGACTAGTATTTTAATTTCTGCACTAAAAAGACAGTAGTACAATGCCTTCAGAACTGTTTACATTTATAGGTTCATAGGTTCATATTAGGCTATCTGCCCTAGGGCATTTATAAGCCTAGCCAGAGTGTGTGTGGCTTTCACCACCCCTTAGGATGAGAATACTATACCCATTAGTTTGCTGTGCCTCTGTCCAGCAGTGATACAGAGATGATTCCCGGGGTAAACCTACGATCTCCCATCCACTCGTCAAGATTTCTCTTGAACAGAGTCAGTGAGGGGCTCTGCCTCACATGGACTGGGATTCTGTTCCATAGTGTAGGGAGTCTCTGGGTGATGAATCTGTCCCTCCAGCACGTCCTATTTATATCCGTGTTGAGGTTTAAGTCTCTTGCTCTCGTGGCTCTGGTGGATTTGGATTTTTTGAGGTGGAGCATGTCCATTAATTCCGGGTTGGACATGGCCTTGTATGTCAGGCACAGATCACCTCTGAGCAGACGGTATGCGACTAAATAGAGCTGGAGTTTCTTCAGTCGGGCATCGTATGACATATGTTTGAGCCCCTTTATCCTTTTGGTGAGGAACTTTTGGGGTCTTTCCAACTGCTGCAGGTGTCAGGTAAGGTACATTCCGAATGGGGTGTTGTACTCAATCATTGGTCTGATAAGTGAAGAGTACAGGGGTACAATGACCTCTCCTGATCTGGATGTGAATCCCTTCATGATCAGGTGGGCAATGTAGAAGGTCTTTCTAACCACTTTGGCAATGTGAGTGTAAAAAGAGAGGTTACTGTCAACTTGGGTCCCCAGGTCCCTGATAACTTCTTCTGTGTTTAATGGATTACCACCTATGTGGTAATTAGGGGTTACCTTGTTTTTCCCAAAGGGTATGACTATACATTTTTTGGCATTTAGCTTAAGGCCATGGCTCTGGCACCAGTTATCCATTTCTATGAGACCTCTCTGGAGGATGTCTGTGTCTGATGGAGTGTCAATTATGGTGCCCAGTTTGCAGTCATCTTAGTTAGACAGACTAGTTGCATGGTATACTGTATGTAATGCCTTCCAGGCAGGATCAACCTTACTTTATTATTCCTACCTGACTATGTAGAATAAACCACTCCTTCAGTAAAAGGCAAATAATATTTCTAGAAATTCTCACAATTTTTAACAACAAAGCTATGTGATGGACTCAGTGTGCCACTCAACCACAGCCAATAAGGAAAAGCAACGTACCCAACACACTAGTCATAGGTGACTCTATAGTCAGGCACACTGATGTCCCACTCACCAGGCTAAACAAGGAGAAGGTTACTGTCAGCTGCCTGTTGGTTGCCAGGATCCGCCACATAACCCACGCACTCAGGTCACTCCACAACAAGACTCTGTCATTGTCTATGTTGGTGTGAATGACCTGAGACGTACCTCCCTGGACTACATGAAAAGGGACATGGAAGAGCTCTCTGATCTTGTAGCCCAGGCAGGTATGACCCTAACCCTGAGTAGCATTTTGCCATCACCCAGAATGATACCACAGTACAAGGACAAAATGATTTACTTCAACAATTGGCTAAGCTTCTGATGTCATTCTAAGGGGGATCCAGTATCTGTCTGCTTGGGATGACATGGTCGACAGACCATGATGCTTTGCCACAGATGGCCTACACCTGTTGCCCCTGGGATTCCGGATACTGGCTAAGGCTCTTGCTGCCCCTATAGTGCCTTTTTTAGGTAGGGTTCAAATAACAAATTTACCACCATAACAGGAACAGGCAAGCAAAAACTGAGGGTAATGCTACTCAATGCTAGAAGTCTAAATCTCAAAATGCACTCACTCGAGGCACTCCTTAAAATGGAGAACATCAATATCTGTGCAGTGACTGAGACCTGGTTCAAGGCTCCAGAGAACACCCCTGCACTACCAGGCTATAACTTATACCACACTTTTCAACCATGTAACCTGGACCGAAACACAAAAGGCGGAGGTGTGTCCATATTCATTAAGGATATCCACACCTCCAGGCTAGTTGCTCAGCATAATGCATCTGAGGTTATCCAAGTGCAACTAACTCTGGGCAAAACTGCAATCCAAATTGTAGCTTTCTACAGATCCCCCACCATGCCCCAGGATTCCCACTCCTCTTTTCTTGATGTACTGGAAAATATTAGGGTTCAACCAAACACCCTAATAATGGGCGACTTCAACTACTCCACCATTAACTGGGAAAACTACTCGTGTCCCAACTCCTTATCTCAGTGCTTTCTAGAATTCATAAACTCCATTGCCCTGGATCAGCTTTTCCACACCCCCACCAGGGGCAACAATATCCTAGACCTAGTCATTACCAACATGAGTGATTGGTGTTCCACACCTGAAGTCAACTCCTTGTTGGTCCGATCCGACCATAAGCTTATCACCCTTGATATCCACATCACACCCCCACCCCCATTAAGGAACCACATTAAAAAAATTTTCCAAAGCCAACTTCATGCTTCTTAAGACAGAAGTGGTGAACTTCATGACACCCATGCAGATGGACAATACAGTTACAACTGCTGAATCCTACACAAATGCACTCTATAAGCACTTACATGAGTGCATGGATCATGCTATCCCAAACAGAATCAAGATGCTATCCTCCAAAAAAGGAAGCCAATCTGGTGGTCCTCTGCCATAAACAAACTGTACAACAGAAGGAAGAAACTGTTGCAAAAGAGAGTAAAATCCCATGAGTGTAGGTGCTTCCTGGTCAGCCTCAGTAAGAAGCTGAGATCCCTTATAAGATCCTCCAAAGCTAGCTACAAAAACAAAATCCAAGGGCAACCACAAAGCATTCTATAGCTATGTCAAGAATCTAGATGGCAACACCCAGATCTGCTCTGAGTTACAGCACAAAGGCAAGAAAATTACAGAACCAACTGATATTGCCAACATCCTGGCAGATAGATTCAGTGCTAACTTTATCCCCCTCTCACCCCCTAAAGGGCCCATATCTATACAAGAAGAATGCAGAGTCCCAGTAATCACAACTACGCAGGCAGAAGCTGCACTCTCTAAAGCCAAAAACACAGCATCTATGGGACCGGACAACATCCCAGGCTGCGTTTTACACGAACTTCAGAACGAAGTGGCTCCCCACTTAAGCACCATGTTCAATAATAGCCCTGCATCAGGCCTTGTGCTCACTGAATGGCTCCCAGCAACAGTTATCCCACTCCACAAAGGGGGAGCCACCACTGATCCTGAGAACTATTGACCTATTAGCCTGACAAGCCTGGTCTGCAAGGCCATGGAACGTATCATCATGGAACTCATAAACAAAGACATTGGTAACCTCCAAACTCTGGATCCCACCCAGTTCGGGTTTGTGAAAGGCAGATCATGCCTCTTGAACCTGATCGACTTCTTTGAGGCAGTCACCAAAGCTGTGGATGAGGGTAAGGTGGTTCACACAGCCTATCTTGACCTCGCCAAGGCTTTCAACACCATCCCCCATTTTGAAATTATAGCTAAACTCACTAAACTAGGTATAAATCCCTATGTCACAAGATGGGTGGACAACTGGCTCACTGACAGAACCCACACTAAAAGTTGCAGACTCCAAATCTGACCTCAAAGCAGTCACAAGTGGAGTACCACAGGGTTCCGTTCTGGGACCTTTCCTGTTTGGTATCTACTTCTATGAAGTACAGGCTAACACAGAAGGCCTCTGGCTAATGAAGTTTGCAGATGACTGCAAACTAGGAGCCATAGTCAAGTCCCCAAATGATGTGAACATCCTACAGAAGGGCCTCACTGAGACAGATGCCTGGTGTCAGAGCCATGGCCTCAAGCTCAATGCCAAAAAGTGCAGTGTCATCCCCTTTGGTAAAAACTCTGTACCCATAAACTACCACATAGGCAGCAATCTACTTAACACTGAATGCATGATAAGAGACCTTGGGATCCAGGTGGATAGTAGTCTCTCCTTTGATAGTCACATCACCACAGTAGTCAGGAAGTCCTTCTACATGGCACACCTCATCATAAAAGGGTTCTCATCCAGGAAAAAAGAGGTCATTGTTCCCCTCTACCCATCACTCATTAGACCCATTATAGAGTACAACGCCCCTTTTGGAATGCACCTCACAAGACATCTGCAGCAGCTGGAAAGGCCACGGAAGTACCTCACAAAGAGGATTACTGGCCTCAAATAAATGCCCTACACTGACCGCCTCAAAAAACTCCAGCTTTACTCCGTAGCATATCGCCTACTCCGAGGTGATCTCTGCCTAACATATAAAGCTATGTCAAACCCAAAGCTGTTGGACATGCTACACCTAAAGAAATCCCAATCCCTCCGAGCTACACACTCTAGGGACCTAAACCTTGTCACCACAATAAACAGGACACGCTGGAGGGATATATTCCTGTCCCAGAGACTTCCTATACTCTGGGACAAGCTATCCATCTATGTCAATCAAAGTTCTTCATTAGCACTCTTCAAGAAAAATCTTGATGAGTGGATGGGAAATAGGAAATACACCCCGGGGATCACTTCTGTGTCTCTGCTCAACAGTGGCACAGGAAAATAACTTTCTTGGGTGGCGTAAGCTATGGAACCTTGCTGGCTAGGCTTACGTAGACCCTTGGGCCAATAGCCTAGTACCTACCTATGAACCTATGAACCTATGGATGCAGTTTCAACCCTACAGCTATTTCTTGCACACTACTAACATATGACTGACATAGTTCAACCAGTGTGTGACCAAATGTTCTTTTGCAGATAAGAACAATAGACCTCAGCTGTAGCATCCAGTTATGATTTTAGCTAGATTTCTCACTGCCCACCTCAGACATTTATGGCTGCATCCTAATGCTTCTTCAAGTACAGTAATAACCAATGTATTTCCTCTAAACAGCTCTAGGTTTCAAAGGAAGAAACATCTGCTGTTTTCCAATTGCAACTTATCACTCAGAACCCACCAGCAGAACAGGATTACAAATTAACTTACACACTGATAAATCCTACACATAGATTTAACAAACACTCATCACCAACTGCTGTCACCATAATCAGTATCCTTATAAACTATGTATAGTCTTCAAATTAATAGTATGCTGCTCAGACATTTAGGATAATCAATACAGAACTTTCTGCAAAACTTTCTGACAGAGGGTCAGCTCATGTTGGACAGTTTGGAGACAAAGCAAGAGAGACGAGATTGCGTTGGTTTGGGCATGTGCTGAGGAGGGATGATGGGTATATTGAGAAAAAGATGCTAAGGATGGAGCTGCCAGGTAAGAGGAATAGAGGAAGGCCTAAGATAAGGTTTATGGACGTGGTGAGAGAGGACATGCAGGTGGTTGGTGTGACAGAGCAAGATGCAGAGGATAGGAAGAAATGGAAAGAGATGATCCGCTGTGGCGACCCCTAACGGGAAAAGCCAAAAGAGAATGATGATGATGAATGATGAATACAGAACTTTCTGCAGTAGGTATTATGGTATTACTGGCCATGGCAACTGTTATTTTCTCAATCATCCTAAAAACAAAAATGAACAAATCTATTTGCACATTTCTGAAGTGATGAACCTGAATAATTGTCAGTGTTACAGCAAATCACATTCACCATACAGTGGGCCAGATTCTAAAATATAGTTTTGGACAGCACACAATGCTGAAGGAAGACGTCAGCATACTGGCATTGGACCCGATTCTGTAACAGACTAAAACAAGAACAAGTAATTATCTATTCAACATAGGATAATTGCAGACTCTACACACTGGCTGGATTACAAAACATCATGGTCACTCCCAATGCAACCTAAATGTAACAAACGAGTAACAAAATGTAACAACTTTATGAAAGCACTCGACGAAGGCCATATGAGCTTTAGATTAATGCGACTATATTCCACAGATTTATGCTGAATCCTGCAGAATCCATAAATCATACATAAAAAAAAAAAATAATGCAACCAGCATTTAATGCACTATGGCAGGCTGGGGTAATTCTGGGACTTAGCCATACTAGAGGATGATCTACAAATGTTTTTTAGAAGAGACCCAGCTAAGTGCAAATCCAGGCTACCGTTAAGCCAGGTCTCTGACTGAGAAATAATAGAAAGGTGCAGATTAGACTGAGAGCTGGTGGAGGCTGTGTGTAGGATGTATGCACCACACATGTATACTCAGAGCAGAGAGCTGGTGCAGGCTGTGTGTAGGATGTGTGCACCGCACATGTATACTCAGAAGAGAGAGCTGGTGCAGGCTGTGTGTAGGATGTATGCACCACACATGTATACTTAGAGGAGAGAGCTGGTGCAGGCTGTGTGTAGAATGTGTGCACCACACATGTATACTCACAGCAGAGAGCTGGTGCAGGCTGTGTGTAGGATGTGTGCACCACCCATGTATGCTCACAGCAGAAAGCTGGTGCAGGCTGTATGTAGGATGTGTGCACCACACATGTATACTCAGAGGAGAGAGCTGGTGCAGGCTGTGTTTAGGATGTATGTATCACACATGTATACTTAGAGCAGAGAGCTGGTGCAGGCTGTGTGTAGGATGCGTGCACCACACATGTATACTCAGAGCAGAGAACTGGTGCAGGCTGTGTGTAGGATCTGTATATCACACGTGTACTCAGAGACTGTGAGGTAACCTAATATCAATAGAAACAAAAGTGCATCAGAGTCTTGGTATCCTGGCCTCTGGGACATTTCAATAGCATATGAGAGATGCTGTTGGAGTGTTCCAGACAGTTGCCAGTTACATTTTATATCTTCTTGCATTTGCTGGCAGCAATGTGCACTAAGATAGATGATTACATCAACTTCCCAACAACAGTTATGGCTTGAATAACTGCCATACAACAGTTGTATGCCATAACCAATTTCCCATGTCCGCAGTGCAATATACTGCACCCATGTCCTGATTAAAACTCCAGGTGTACCTGATGCTGAATAGTACACCAATAGAAAGGGGTAGCCATCACTCATTTGTCAGGTGGTGTGGTCAGCAGATAGCCTCATTATTAATATCATGGCAAAGCACCCTAGTAGTGTGCATAATGCCACAGCATGGAGGGAAAGAGATCTGAGGACCACTTTCTAACAGGGTGAAATATCTGAAGGAATACAACTCAGTAAGTATAGAACCACAGCTGTGATGCAAGCAGAATCTAGACCTGTCAACAATAAGCTTGGGGATAACATATCTGTTACCTGCTTCCCACAAAAGGGTGACTGTGTTTATCTACTGGAGCCTTAGTAAACAACACCATACAGATCCCCCTCAATCCCTGATGAGGATACATACAACAGAGCACACACTGAAACACAAAACACCAGCATGTGTTTGCCATGCTGAAAGAGAGATTCAGAGGGTGCACTGCAATGAACACCAGAAAAGGCATCACAGATGGCTACTGTGTGTGCCATGTTGTACAACATAATAACAGCAAAACATGGTTGCTTGCCAGTTGTAAGTGTGAGTGACCTACCCCAAGATCTCTAGATGTCTAATGTTGAGCTAACTGCACTGTCACAAAATCATTAAGAGGGCACAGTATTGAGACGAAATATGCATGGGTGATGAAGGATGTGACCATATATCTTAGCTCAGGCAACACAGCAGCTTCTGCCACACATCTTTTAGTCATAATAACTCACATGTACAAATGTACACAGACTAAACAGAGCTGTTCATGTGTTGTCCCACAACAGCAGCCCAGATCACAACTAATGGAAACACACTATTAGCTATCCACATTGAACATCATACATAACATAAGCATAAGGTATACCGGTAATAATATATATACAGCACTCAGATGAAACATCAGCATAGGAAGACTGTCTGCAAGGTACATCAGCACAGAGGACCACAAAGGTAAATGTGTGGAACACAGGAGGTGTGTACAACAGCAGGTGTCTTTGGACAGGTGGGATAGCATCATACAGATAAATAACATGGAATGTTACCTGTCAAACAACCACTGTCACAAGAAATCTAGACCCATGAAATTTATGGGAATGTATCAGAAAAACCATACCCCAAAATGGGAGACATACACTAATACTGATGAATTACACATAGTATCATGTGATGTGCAAAAATGTGTTAATACACAGTAAAACTTTTACAGCAGAATGAGCAATTATAATCATCTCAAATACCACCCCAAAAGAAATAACAACCAAGCATCTTATCCCATGCCTGATGTGGAATGTCATAAAGAAGGCAATGCTATGATGGGCAGTTTATTGATGCAACATGACTCATTTTAGGTAATAACATGTGCAAGCATGCAGAGCATCAGTGACAGTGACTACGCAACATACATGAAACACATAAGAATGTTGGGGATACAGCAACACACACACACACACACACACACACACACACACACACACATATATATATATATATATATATATATATATATATATATATATATATAGTTTACTACGAAAATATCAAAAGTCATAATAAAATATCTTTAACTGTGTGATTCCCATGTGCAATGTTATGCATAATAATGAGGTCAGAATGTCGAAGTGCGGGGGGGGGGCGTGGCCAAGGATGAACACAGGATAGCAGCAGATTTCTTCAGCTCCACCAATTTCACTGCACTGACAGGAAATAATTACTCAAAAAATTAATTTATGAAGTAATTTTCTTTCTAAATATCTTTGTTTTATCTATTTCTTGAACTATATCTAAAAAAGAAAGGAAATTTTAAAAATATTCCTGTCAAAAATCACCTTGGAAATTTTTTTGTCAGTTTCTCTGTTTGAAATGAGTTCCAATAAGACAAATTCTCAAGACTCCAGCATCAAGAAAGAACTTCAGTCTCTGATATCTACAATCCAGCAACTTACTGCTAAGATGGATAAACTGGATACTAAAATTGATACCTTCATAGAAAAAACTACAAAACAAATAGACTTGTTACATACAGACTTGCAACAACAGAAGATCCAGATTACAGGCATAGAAAAGACTGTAAATGACATGGAAAATAGAATCCAAGAAGAGGAAATCAACATTGAGTTTTTGCTGAAACAAAATACACATCTACAAACAAAGCTTGATGACCTGGAAAATAGATCTAGGCGCAATAACATTAGGATTTTTGGACTGCCAGAAAATATGGAATTTAACAATATTACTTCTTTTTTAACAACATGGCTCCCTAAAACTTTAGACTTACCAGAAGCATTCTCTTTTGGTATCGAAAGAGCCCATAGATCTATAGCTAATACTAACTCTAACAAAAAGTATCCTAGATCAGTTATAGTTAGATTTCTATCATCTTTTGATAAAGAGATGGTTCTTAAATCTGCTTGGGCTAAAGCTCCTGTTAAAATTAATGAGACAACTGTGCGTTTTGACAATGACTATTCTTCCTTGGTAATAGCTAAAAGAAAAGTTTTTCTGCCATTAATAAGGGAGCTTAAAAAAGCACAGTTTAAAACCTACCTTCTGTTTCCTGCCAAGCTAAAAATCTTCCTTCCTGATGGTCCTAAAATGTTTGATGACTTAGACTCTGCATTACTGTTTATCAAAAATATAAGATTTTGGATAAAATAGAGGAAATGGAATGGGCTAGTTCTTCATTAAAGAGGTTGGCAACTGAAACTTCGTGGAAGACTTCAGAGAAGAAGAAGAGGCTAAAAAACAAATGACTTGTTCTATGTTTTTTCTTTTTTTTTCTGTCTTTATTTTTCTTCATTATTAATCTTTTTAAATATAGTTACTGCATTTTCAGAAAGCCACATATATTCTGAAAAAGATTTAATCAAAGTTATTTTCTGTGTGCAAAGAACTGTTTTGTTTCATAATCAGTCAAAATATCTGAGGAACTAATAACAAGCTATCATTCAATATGTTTCTCTTTCTGACAAAGAGAAGTAAGGTTAGTAACTTGATACATTTTTTTTTCTTTATTTTAAACAATGACATTCTATTTAGATTATGTAGTGGGTAAGGAGTGGGGGAGGGCAGGGAGAGAAGTGTAATGAAAATATGATAAATGGAATAATAACTTATTTATTCCTTGTAAAAAAGTTTATATGTTGTTTAAATGCTATTGCTAATTATACTTCCTTGATTATATTGCTTATGCTTGTTTGCAAATAATCTGTCATGCTTTAATTAATAATAATTAGAACTAAATAATAGTAAATAATATGTTTCATTTCCATCTTTATTAATATAAGCAGCAAGTAATATTCCATTGTAAATACTTTTTATAGCTTCCTTTTACATTTTTATCTATGCTTTTGCTCTCTTTTATTTTCTACTCTTTTTTTCTTTTCTCTGTTCTTTCTCTTTATTCTCTTTCATATTAATATATTGAAATGCTTTTGATCATACAGGCACAGTAAATAATAAGATTTGTATAAAAATTGAATTGGGGCAAAAATATTGAGTTCTATTACATATTAATAACTTTGGGCTTAGTTTCACTTTCATAGAAGCTGTAATAACTTGTAAAATACTTCGCGAAGGTTTTGTTATGTTTAGCTGCATTTATACTGCTAAATGAATGTCAGTCACTTGTTTTTAACAAAATTCCGCCAAAATGTTAAGGGAGACAATTTGGGATGTGGGTTACCTCGTGAACAGTGTCCTCGAGTTGTTTTAAAAGCTTCAACACTCAGAATTCACGCAGGGAAGCTGAAAGCAGTCAATTTGAACTTTGACCCCAGAATTCACACTGACACATCGCAGATTCATGAAGAACACTCTACCAGGAAGTAGAACTGCTGCAAATGCGACTCTGCGATGGAAAATGAACTCTTTAACATTTAAATATGAGTTATTTTATATAATTACTTAATTATTTATGTTATAATTTATAAAATATGTAAGTTATAATGATTTTAAATGATGCAGTTTCTCATAGTAAGCAAATGTGATATTTTAGAAGGCATAGAAAGTGAAACATTTATACAAGTGTTTTTGAAAGTTTACTTGACTGCAGCATATTAATGTATGTTAAAAACTTATGATTTAAACATATACATTGCTATAATTCATTTGATTTATCTGATTGACAAGCATAAATAACTTTATGACTCTATTCTGGAAGAAGTTGTCGTGATATATTTTAAAGCAACAGTTTAGATATACAAAATACAGATGGCTTTCTTCACCATAATGCAAGTGTTTCTGAGAATTTACCTAACTATGCAGTATGATTTATAACAATTTCTATAAATATATTATTTTATTCTACTGACAATAATAAGTATGAGAAAAAAGCTCTGATACAAGTAATTTAAGGTCTTTTGGAAGCTGTTAACTGCATTTACATAACAGAAAATAGATACATCTTAATATATGTAATGTCTGAACCATATTAGCCAAAGCTATTGATTTAAATGAACATTAGAACTTATTTTTACAAACTTTGAATAAATTAATATGTAAATATGCCCTCCTTTTTTTTTTTTTTTTTTTTCTTTCACTCTCTCTCCCTCTCTCACGTCTTTTATTTCTCTCTCTTCTTGGTTCCTAATATCAAGTTTATTTGAATGCTATTTCAATATAAATGTATTATATTAAATAGATGTATATAGTAGTATGAATGGTTTTTAAAAAAGTTTCTCTTAGTTTATATGATGCTGTTTTATCAAATGTGTAGTTTTGTCTTACCAGATAATCTAATTGAAAGTTGTTAATTTAAGTTAAATATAACTAGTATTAAATTGATAAGGTGGTAGCTGAGGTACTGCTGCTTAGGGTAGGGGGTTAACTTGAGTAGTATGTACTACTCTAAGTTGGAGTTTTAACTCAGGCTGGGTGCAAGGTTTAATCCTTACATTATTTTCTCTTGTTCACTGTTGTATGTATATAGTTCTGACATCCACAATACATTTTGTAAGCTCATTGTCACTACAAACAAAATTGAATCTTATACAAAATCCCATAAGAGATTCAATAAATACAGCTATATTTAAAGGTACACCTAAAGGAGGAGGTATAACATTACTTATTTTGTTAATTGTTATTTTGATCATAAGTTTTTTATGTTTTAAAAATGCCAAATGACATCTCTAAAAGGAATTTCTTTAAACATTAATGGACTGAATAATCCATGTAAAAAGGCAAGCCTAATAAGATACATTAATTTACATAAGGCCAACTTAATCTTCCTTCAAGAAACACATCTCTTGAAAAAAGATATTGATAAACTAGCCACAAACAAATATACAGTATTGGTTAGTTCAGAGCACACCCAGAAAAAAAGAGGAGTGGCTATTTTATGGAATAAAAGTATGCCCATTCCTAAAACTATTAAGTCTTATCAAGATGATAAAGGAATGTTTTGTATGGTTACAATACAAATTAATGGAAAGACTTATACATTAATTAATGTATATTGGATACCTGGAATTAGTATTAATACAGTGAGATACCATCTTGATAAGATCATATCATTCTCTATAGGAGAAATTATTTTAGCTGGTGACTTTAATTGTATACTACATGAAAGTGACACTACCACTATAGAAAAAAGGAAAATTACATCTAATGCAAAACATTTAAAGGATTTTGCTAATTCTTATCATTTAAATGATATTAATAATCAGATAGACTCAAAATCATTACCACACACCTTTTTTTCTAACAGATACAAAACGTATTCAAAAATAGATAGAGTCTTTATTTCTAACCAGATGGTAACAGAATTAATTAATTCTAAAATCATTTCATGTCCTATATCTGATCATAATTCAATTGTTTTTGAATTCATGATAAAAAATACTCACAATGTTCAGATCAAAAGGATACCAGCATACTTAACTCAACTAAAAGACTATAAAGAATATATACTTTCAGAAGTACAACATTTTCTAGACATAAATAATACTCCTGAAGTCTCCATTGTCTATGTTTGGGATGCCTTAAAATCATATCTATATGGACAAAGTATCAGATGGTATAATAATAAAAGGAAATCTTGGGATAAGGAATTGTTAGATATTCAAAGTAATTTAGACTCTTATAAACATAATAATAAAGAAAATATTATGGATAAGAAAGTCATTGAAGAAATAAACAAACTAAATGAGAAATACAAAGAAATTTTAACTCATAAAGTTAAAATAACTCTAGAGAAATACAAGTTTTTGTCTTACTCAATAAGCCCCAAATACTTACATAGACTTAAAAATAAAACAAAAAGGTTGAATAAACAAAATCATATCAAAGAAATCTTTTCTCTAAGGAAAAAGAAGAATGTTTCTAGTCTACCAGAAATACTAGATGAATTTAGAAATCACTTTCACAAAATTAATCATAATAACATTAACATGGGACCTAAAGATAAAATAAAGGAATTTATAACCACAAACATGAATAAAAAGCTTAATAAACAACAGAATAAACTATTGGATAAAAGTATTTCATATACAGAGGTTGTTACACAAATAAACAAGCTTAAATCAAACAAAGCACCAGGTAATGATGGTATTATACCAGAGATATATAAAATCCTTTCTAAAAGTACCTACTCATTAATACATAAGATTTTTATTTTGGCCCAAAATGAGCTAATAACTCCCCCATCTTGGCAATATACATTTATTTCGCCAATTTTAAAACCTAATAAAGATCCAACTAAATGTACTTCATATCGACCCATTTCATTACTTAATGTTGATTATAAAATGTTTATGAGTATTTTTGCTGATAGATTGAAGACAATCATCCCTGGCATTGTAGATATAGATCAGACAGGCTTCATTGTAAATAGAAATATTTTTGATAATATTAGGAGAACTCTAACATTAATTGATTTTGCAAATAGGAAAAAGAAAGATTTAACACTTATTAGTCTTGATATAAGTTCAGCATTTGATTCAGTAAGTTGGGACTACCTGTTTACCTTACTGAAGTGCATAAACTTCTCAGATGCATTTGTAAATCTAATTGAGCATCTATACAAAGGAACATTGGCTTATATTAAGGTAGGAACATATGTCTCAAAAAAAATACCCATTTTTAAAGGTACAAAACAAGGGTGTCCACTCTCTCCACTATTATTCACTTTAATAATGGAGCCTTGGGCTAATTTGATCAGAAACAGTACTGACATAGAGGGTTTTGAAATAGATGAAAATACAACATCTAAAATTCAACTTTTTGCAGATGATGTTCTAATTACATCAGCAGGGTCTAATTCTTCTATGCAGTCTCTATTTGATAAAATGATGAATTTTAAAAGTATTTCTGGTTTAATATTCAATGAAGAAAAAACTAAAATACTACCTATATATACACGAAAAAATGTTCTCATTAGTGATTTTACTAAATATGTACCCAATTCAGGTCAGATAACTTATTTAGGTATAATATTATCTAAAGATATTAGATCTATTATACATAATAATTATAATACCTGTCTTCTTAATATACAAAATCTTTTCAATACCTGGAATAATATGTTTTTTACTATGGAAGAGAGACTTACAATGATTAAAATGATAATATTCCCCAAGATATTATACTTAATACAATCAATAATACTCCCACCTACAAAAATAATTATCAAGAAATTGAATACACTAATGTTAAATTTCCTATGGGCACCTAATAGACCTAGGATTGCATTAAAGAAACATACTAATAGCTGGTCTCAAGGGGGTATTTCATTTCCAGACTTTAATTTATATACTATCTCTTCTATTATAAAAGTTATTACTTTATTAATAGATCAGTCATATATTGCAAAATGGAAAGATTACTGGGAGCTAATTAGTATTCACTTCATGAAAATCTCCTTAACACATAAAAATATGATTGTAAATAACTCCATGTTATGGTTACTAAAGGAATTTTGTACTTCACCTATTATACCTAAACATATAGTTAGTTACCCATTAAACATTATTATTAGCTATCGTAACTTTATATTCATGCATCCTAAGTATAGGGAATGGAATTTTATTATATTCCCTATAATGTATACTCGGGGTATGCTTTTGTCATCCACTTCTGAAGGAACTCATTTAGTTACAGATAATGATCTAAAGTACTGGTATCAGTTGATATCTGATAATAAAGTTAAAAATCTAGATTTCTTAAAACAAGAATTTGATCTAAGAGAAACTTGCTGGTTAGAGCTTCAGACCTTTAGACAACATCTCATTGATAAAATAGATCTAATGTCTATAACAGTTAAAGAATCTATCCCAACACTGATTGATTACTTGATATTAAATTTACAACATAAAGTTTCTGATAAAGGTAAGCTTTCATACATACATAAAATTATCAGACAAGAAACTTTTTACAGTGTAGATACTTACTGGAATTATTTCACTTCCATTAATGGTGACTCACCAAATCAACAAGATAAACAGTATATATTGGAATCTGCCTATAAAACTACGTCTTCCATTGTCTGGAGACTTTTTACATGGAAATTTTTACATAGATCCATTTATACACCTTTGATGATGAATAAAATAAATAATAAAGATAATCTATGTAAAAGATGTAATGTAGAAATTAATGCTGACTGGCTCATATGTTTTATGACTGTATAAAATTGAAAGAATATTGGAAGTCAATTAATGAATTTTTGCAGGCTCTTTTTACAGATAATTTCATTATTTCTAAATCTCTTATATTATTCAACACACCTGTACCTCAAAGTGTTAAAAAGGTTAAGCTTCCCTTGTTATGGTCTATTCTAGCAGTGGCTAGAAAAATAATAACCAGAAATTGGATTTCAGATACACCTCCTTCGTTCAATGAATTTAAAAATGTTATGAATATAGTGTGCCATATGGAATTGAACACAATAAAGTCAAGAACTACTAGAAAAACATCTTATTATATTGTATGGGATAATTTACAAAACTTGTTAAAAAATCTTAACTTCAATAGCATGGTATTTTAGTTTAATTAATTGATCTGATTGTAGTGGATGTCTTTGTAAATACTTTGGTTGTGTTGTTGAATGTTATAATCATATCTATTTTAATTACTTGTATAAAATGGTTATGATATTTCTCTTGTATGTTAAAACAATAAACTTGTTTTAAAAAAAAAAAAGAATGTCGAAGTGCATGTAGCGAAATGATTGCATTTGCACTTTCTACATTATTTTTGCAGTTCACTACTGCAAATCACATAACATTTTTGCAGGAGAGCAAGCTCCCCTATACCTCCCATGTGGGGGGCTGTATCCCACACCCCCTGCAAATTATAAATCCAAACTCCTATATCACACTGTACAGTGAGGAAAAGGGTAATTTCCTGATCTCCACTGTTCTGGGATATGTAGTCATAACATGGATCACATATGTGCAAATGCACAATGGTATTCGCTACACTGAATACTCATAGTGTTGCAAGTTGGTGATATGGAAATCAACCAAATGAGGTTCAAAATTCCCATTTTTGCTGAATGTTCACTTGTAATTCTCATGGCAAACCATATATATATATATATATATATATATATATATATATATATATATATATATATATAGAGAGAGAGAGAGATACACACACACACACACACACACACATGCACATACACACACACACACACACACACACACACACACACACACACACACACACACACATATATATATATATATATATATATATATATATATATATATATATATATATGTTACTAACTTTAGATCTATAGCAATCTTATCCCCTTTCCAAATAAATGAAAAAATGTATTCAAAAACAATTGAATAAACTATCCTCCACAGGAAAACCTCCTGTCTGCCCACACAACATGGCTTCTGTCCTTCCCATAATACTAACACTGCACTTCTAACATATATAGATACTGTCAATAAAGCTAGAGATAATGGCAAACTAGTCCCCTCCTTATTTCTAGACTTGTCTAAATCCTTTGACACAGTTTGTCACAGCAAACTTCTACTTCTAATGTCCTCATTAGAGCCCTCTAAGCCCACCCTTCTATGGTTCCAAAGCTACTTATACAATAAGGGTCAGTCAGTAGAATGGCACTTCACCTTCTCTCCATACATCCCAGTCGCCACCAGAGTACTACAAGGCTCCATCCATTGTCCACTCCTCTTTAACATTCTCATCAACACCCTCCATACAGCCACACAACAGGCCTGCATAATACAGTACTCAGATAACTCCACACTCATTTGCACATCTGACAATGTTTCACACCTGCAGAAATTTACTCAGGAAGCTTTAACAGCAACTGGAACATGGCTTTGTAACTCACAACTCATGCTCAACCTTAAAAAAAACAAACTACTACTTTTTCCCCAATTCCCTCTCCCATGAAAGAACTAAATTTAAAGTCCTTTCTCTTAATAATGCAACCATTTAAGTTAGTTCTCATAGTAAATTTTTAGGGATGAATGTGGACAGCAATCTTAAATTCAACCTGCATATACAAAATTGCATAAGAAAAACTCATCAACAACAAGGGTGCTTTATAGAACCAAAAACTTTCTCACTGATGCAACTAAAGCTACACTTGTCACTATTTATCTCCTCCCTATACTTCTTTATAGTGCACCCAACCTTACTAACCTTTCGGCATCACACAAATCAAAACTTGAAAAATGCTATAAGAAAGTTGCTAAATTTTCAGCAAATATCCCCTTTCAGAACCCACCATTGTATAACACTAAAAGGTCTAAACTGGTTAGAAGTACCCTATCAACTAACATATACACAGCTTCTTACCACCTATAAAATTATCCAGAATCCATCTGCTTGTCCAGCACTAAATAACATTCCTCATGACTATGTTTCTAGTCGGTCATTATGCTCCAGTGACCAAAAAGTCCTGTCTGTTCACAAACCTATCAAATCTGCTGGGCATTGTCTGTACTCTTAACATGTTTCTAAGGCCTGGAACTCCTTACCTATATCCATCAGGTCAATACCCTCCCTCCCATCCTTCTAATCCATTCTGAGAGACTTCCTAGCCAAATGTTGACTCTGTTCTTGCTCAACAGCAGGATAACCTGTATCCCTAAATATGAACAACTAGCTGTTCATGCCTTACATCTCCTTATTCTCCCTTCTTCACTCACTTCCTTACTTCAGTCAGTTTCTTTCCCCTGGATTTTTCTTTAAATATAACATAAGCCTGATTTTCACTCACTTTGTATTGCAATTCATGTTTGTATTATACTAAATTAACTTGAATTGCTTTATGAACAGGCTAAACTTTCTCTAACTGTTAAGTCATTGTCATACAACTTGTATCTACTCTGTGGTAGAGGAAGGTCCTACTGCTTACCAGTGACAGTGGGAGCATTTTACTGCCTATCTAACACTAGAGGAGTGGTTTCCAGCTCTGAAATTGCAATTGTATTGGCCATTTTGGGCTGATTTCTATCCCTTTCAACTTTCTGGCATAAATACATGTGTTTGCACATGTCTGACCTTGTTTTAGATCAGCAGATCCTGTTCGGGTGTCCTGCAGACTACCACAGCACCAGAAATGAGAAAGAGAAACTTTTTGTGATAACTGCAAGTACTTTTTACTGAATTTTCTAATTTTTGCTGATTTTGGTCAATTTTATTACCTGCATTTCTCAGAAAGCTTAAAAGTAGACTAGCTACTTATTTCACTGTATTTCTGCCTGTAAATCATTTCCCAGTTGTGCACTTGCCTTGCTTTATTTAAAAAGTTTACATTTTCAAATTTCTAATTTTGCAGTTTTAATTGAGCTTACTGTTCTGGGCTATACACTCAAGTGCATTAGCCTTTTTATGCTTATTTACTGTATAACTGCATTGTTTATCCTGAAAATAATTCTATCTTGTTTTCTAATTTCCCACCTTTTCTAACTAGAATAATCCAGTTTCCAGGCTTTGCTGGTTTCAGGACTTTAGTTTCAGTGTTCAGAGCTCTCCAGATCTTGCTGTGGTAGAGGGAGGTCCTACTGCTTACCAGTGAGAGTGGGAGCATTGTATTGTCTATCTAACACTAGAGGAGTGGTTTCCAGCTCTGAAATTGCAATTTTCTTGGCCATTTTCAGCTGATTTCTATCACTTTCAACTTTCTGGCATAAATACGCATGTTTGCACATGTTTGAGCTTGTTTTAGATCAACAGATCCTGTTTGGGCATCCTGCAGACTACTACAGCACCAGAAATGAGAGAGACTTTTTTGTGCTAACTCCAAGTACTTTTTGCTGAATTTTCTAATTTTTGCTGATTTTGGTCACTTTTATTACCTGCACTTCTCAGAAAACTTAAAAAGTAGACTAGCTACTTATTTCTGCCTGTAAATCATTTTCCAGTTGTGCATTTGCCTTGCTTTATTTAAAAAGTTTAAATTTTCAAACTTCTAATTTTGCAAAATTTTAATTGAGTTTACTGTTCTGGGCTATACACTCAAGTGCATTAGCCTTTCTGTGCTTATTTACTGTATTACTGTGTTGTTTAGCCTGATTTAACCAAAAAAAAACCAAAAAAACAAAACAAAGCAAAAACAAAAAAAATTCTATCTTGTCTGCTAATTTCCCGCCTTTTCTAGCTTAAATAGTCCAGTTTCCAGGCTTTGCTGGTTTCAGGACTTTAGTTTCAGTGTTCAGAGATATCCAGACCTTGCTGTCGTAGATGGAGGTCCTACTGCTTACCAATGAGAGTGGGAGCATTGTACTGCCTATCTAACACTAGATTGGTTTCCAGCTCTGAAATTGCAATTTTATTGGCCATTCTGAGCTGATTTCTATCCCTTTCAACTTTCTGGCATAAATACGGTTGTTTGCGCGCATTTGCACACTGCGGGGCTAAGGTTAAACTATTCCTGGTGCCAGAAAGTCTGATCTTTGAATTTTCCTTTAGAACTAGCTAGTTTATCAGCAGTAGCACTAAAATCTGTGTCGCTGTGACTAGCACTTGCTCTAAAACTCACTAAAAAGCACGAGGAAGCCTTAATTTGTTACAAGCACTCACCTCTTCTTGGTAATAAGGAGAAAATAGTCATAGGCACTAGAGAGCTTACAATTGCAAGTACCTTGCCAAAACGTAAGGGAAAATAGCTCTTGTACTACAGAAATAAAGCATCTAAACAGGCATGTCCAAGGGTCAGCTTCCGGTGATTTCTCCTGCCCACCTGGTGAATCTGGGCATACTGGGGCAATGCAGCAATTGCCTCAAGTACACAGACAACCCTCTCCTCCTACCACCAAACACTACAACCTGCAAGAGATGCACTTACATAGCCAAACTGGAAGCAAAGCTCTCTCCAGCCAAGATTATTCTAGACAGTCAAGAAGAGAAGGTTAACACCCACACAACACCTCAAACAACACATAGTCCTTCAAAACCTGCACCACCAAAACCCACACATAGCAACACAAAACTCACATATGTGGAAGCTCTTAACATTAACCTGCCCAAGCAACAAGGACCTCCGAAGCTGAAACACAAACAAACACCACCCCCAAACACAAACAAAGCATCACATAGCTCACAACACCAGTGTGCCACCCAAAATCAGCCCCTAAGGCAAGACAACATACCCAACACTTTAGTCTTGGGTGACTCTATAGTCAGGCACACTGATGTCCCACTCACCAGACTGAACAAGGAGAAAATTAACGTTAGTTGCCTGTCAGGTGCCAGGATCCACCACATAACCCATGCACTCAAGTCACTCCACAACAGGTACAAATATGACTCTGTCATTGTCCATGTTGGTGTGAATGACCCGAGATGTACCTCCCTGGACTACATGAAAAGAGACATGGAGAAGCTCTTGGATCTTGTAGCCCAGGCAGATATGATCCTAGCCCTGAGTACCATCCTGCCATCATCCAGAATGATACCACAGTATAAGGACAAAATGATTGACTTCAATAATTGGCTAAGCTTCTGGTGTCATTCAAAGGGGATCCAGTATCTGTCTGCCTGGGACGACATGCTTGACAAACCACGATGCTTTGCAAGAAATGGTTTGCCCCTGTCGCCTCTGGGATTCAGGTTACTGGCTAAGCCTCTTGCCTCCCCTATAGTGCCTTTTTTAGGCAAGGCTCAAAGGACAAAACTACCACTGTAATGGGTACAAGCAACCAAATCTGAAGGTAATGCTACTCAGTGCTAGAAGTCTAAACCTCAAGATGCACTCTCTTGAGGCTCTCCTAAAAATGGAGAAGACTGAGACCTGGTTCAAACTCCAGAGAGCACCTCTGCAATACCAGGCTACAACTCATACCACACTTTTCGGCCACCAAACCAGGCTGAAACATTAAAGGTGGAGGAGTGTATTCACACCTCCAGGCTGGTTGCCCAACACAACGCATCTGAAATTCTCCAGGTGCAACTAGCACTAGGTAAGACTGCAATACAAATTGTAGCCTGCTACAGATCCCCCACCATGCCCCAAGATTCTCACTACACATTTCTAAACATACTGGAAAATATTAAGATACAACTAAACATGCTAATACTGGGTGATTTCAACTACCCTACATTAACTGGGAAAACTACTCCTGTACCAACACCTTTGCTCAACGGTTCTTGGAATTTATAAATTCCAACACCTTAGAGCAACTAATTCATAGTCCCACCAGAGGTACCACTATTTTAGACCTGGTCATTGCCAACACGGGCAATCAATACTCCACACCAGTGGTCACCCCTGGTTGGTCAGATCAGACTATAAGTTAATCACCCTTGACATATACATCCCACCCCCACCCCCTTTTAAGGAAACATCCATAAAACATTTCTCCAAAGCCAACTTCATGCTTCTCAAGTCAGAAGTAACAAACTTCATGACACCCATGCAGATGAGAACTGGAAGTTCAACTGCTGAATCCTACACTAATGTGTTGTACAAGCACATTCACTCGTGCATGTACTGAGCCACCCCAAATAGAACCAAGATGCCATCTTTTAAAAAAGGAAGCCAATCCGGTGGTCCCCTACTATAAACAAGCTGTACAACAAAAGGAAGAAACTGTTGCAGAAAAGAGGAAGAACCCAGGATTCAAAAAACTCCCTCACCAGCCTCAGTAGAAAGCTGAGATCCCTCATAAAATCTTCCAAAGCTAGTTACAAAAGCAAAATTGCCAAAGATTCCAAAGATAACCACAAGGCATTCTATAGCTATGTCAAAAATCTAAATGGCAATACTTACATCTGCTCTGAGCTACAGCAGAATGGCAATAGATACAGTGATCCCAAGGATATTGCCAGTATCCTTGGAGATAGATTCAGTGCCAACTTCACCACCCCTCTCACCCCCTAAAGAGCCCGTCTCAATACCGAAAGAATGCCAAATTCCAGTAATCATGGCCACTCAGGTGAAAACCGTACTCTCCAAATCCAAGAATACAGCATCCATGGGACCAGACAACATCCTGGGCTGTGTACTGCATGAACTACAAAATGAACTGGCACTTCACCTATGTGTCATGTTTAATCATAGCCTCACCTCAGGCTTCATGCCCACAGAGTGGTACACAGCTACAGTCATCCCACTCCACAAGGAGGGATCCACTTTGGATCCCGGGAACTGCCATCCCATCAGTCTGACAAGCCTGATCTGCAAGGCTATGGAACATATTATCATGGAACTTATAAACAAAGACATTGGCAACCTTTAAACACTGGACTCTACCTAGTTTGGGTTCAGGAAGGGCCAATCCTGCCTCCTGAACCTGATTGACTTCTTCGAATCAGTCTCCAGAGCCGTGGACAAGGGTAAGGTGGTTCACACAGCCTACTTGGATCTCGCCAAGGCTTTTGACACTTTCCCCCACTCTGGAATCATAGATAAACTTACTAAGCTGGGAATTAATCCCTATGTCACTCAATGGGTTGCAAACTGGCTTACTGACAGAACACACTGTAAAAGTAGCTGACTCCAAATCCAGCTCCAGACAAGTGAGAAGTGGTGTACCACAGGGTTCTGTCCTGGGACCACTCTTGTTTGGTATCTACTTCTCTGAAGTACAAGCCTACACTAAGGGACTCTGGCTTACAAAGTTCACAGATGACTACAAGCCGGGAGCCATTACTAAATCCCCAAATGATGTGGATATACTACAAAAGGGCCTTACTGAAACAGATGCCTGGTTCAAGAGCCATGGGCTCAAGCTAAATGCCAAAAAATGTATAGTTGTCCCCTTTTGGAAAAAACACATACCTGTGAACTACCACATAGGTGGCAGTACACTAAACACTGAAAGTGTGATAAGAGACCTAGGGACACAGGTGGGCAGTGGTCTCACCTTTGATAACCACATAGCCACAACAGTCAGAAAATCCTTCTACGTGTCCACCTCATCAATAAGGGCTTTTCATCCAGAAAAAAGGAGGTCAAGGTTACACTGTTCTCATCCCTCATTAGACCCATTATAGAATACAATTCCCCATTTGGTATGTACCTCACAAGACATCTGCAGCAACTATAAAGGCCGCAAAAATGCATCACAAAAAGAATCATAGGCCTAAAGCAGATGCTTTATGCTGACCATCTAAAGAAACTCCAGCTATACTCTTTCGCATATCGCCTACTCAGAGGTGATCTCTGCCAAACATACAAGGCCATGTCAAACCCAGAGTTACTGGACATGCTACACTTAAAGAAATCCCAATCCCTCCAAGTCACACACTCCAGGGATCCTAACTTTTTCATCACAATGAATAGAACATGCTGGAGGGATAGGTTCCTGACCCAGAGACTCCCCATACTCTGGAATAGGCTGCCCATACATGTCAGGCAGAGTGCCTCAATGGCCCTCTTCAAGAGGAACCTTGATGATTGGATGGGAGATAGGAAATTCACCCCAGGGATCACATCAGTAGCCCTGCTAAACAGGGGTCCAGGAAAGTAAATATTTGTGGGAAGCAATAGCCAGGGAATCATTATGGCTAGGCTTGTATAGGCCCTAGGGATGATAGCCTAGTACCTACCTATGAACCTATGAACCTAACCAATGTTTTCAAATCATGTCTAATTTGGTATAATTATTTAAACTGTGTAAGATTCATGAGCAATCGTTTAGGCTTCACGCGAAGCCTACACAATGTTTATGTGTTAGCACAATGAGCAGCAGCATTAATTGCAGATGCATGCTGCTCATCATGCCTACACAAATATAAGCAGGTTTTGGTGACCAGCAACAGTGTTGCCTGCCAGAAAAACATGTTGAGCACAAGCACACACAGTAAACAAGCACATTTGTCTATGGGCAAACCTGTTAAGCATGCCGTGGACAGTATGAAGAGCTATATAAGGGAAATAATGCATGCTGTACACAGGAAGAGAAAGTGTACTGAGAGCACTGTACACATAAATGTAAGATATGAATTCAGTAATAAGGAAGAGGGGATGTGAAATGGCTAGAGAAATACAATACACGGCTTACCAGACAGTAAACGTATACCGAGGACAATGTACACAGAAATCAAAGAGATGTATACACAAATGTGTAAGAGGGAATGATAGATGTTCAAATTCTAGTACAATAATTGATGTGAAGATGCTTATATCACAATGACAAATTTATAATAATAACATTTTGCAATACATATGTCAGAAGAATTAATGGTGGCCACAGTTCCTGAGCAAATATAGGTAAATAAAAACAGATATGATATTACAGGATATGACAGTTACACAAATTCACATTGTAAAACTGGGGAATTACATGACATATGAATGTGATTGAGATGCTGGAGTGAGATGACAGTTCACAAGGACAAGTACATACATTATGGGATATTTGCGCAGCATGCATTTCATCAATATGAACTGTTGAAACATAGGAACGGCTCAGAAGCCACAATTTCCTTTTGCAAGTATCAAACCCATCCCATCAATGTCAACTCTGACCTATGTATTAACAGGTTACATAATAGGCCTAACAGATGAGGAGACTCACCCTTGAAGGAAATTATGCACTTCAATATTGTAATGGTTATGCATCTCATATGTAGGTGTATGTGGTATTACAAATGTGGGAGCAGACTGTGACTACCCTTAAGTAAGGAACTCCTGCCTGACACAGTTATTGTGCTGACAGATAAGAAGAGATGCAAACACCACACTCTGACACAATGCATTCCCCAGAGAGGTGTATTGTCAGCATCTGCCACAGCAGATAGCAATGGGTATGATAATCAAATGAAATTAATGTGTGAATTAAGAATGGATGCCTGAGAATGAATATCATACCAGCATGGTAGACTGGTGGCAATTAATGCTCATATGCATGTAACTGTGATCAGTCCCATACCAAAATTTAATGATCAAGGAAGATTTCACTGTATTGTTGTATATATCCCACCCAAGAACTGGAACACATTCATGTACACCACAGGACTCAAATGAATTTGCCAAAATAGCACTTTCATGACAACATAGTCAGAACAAATGCCTACAGCCATGAAATCCAAAGCTATGTTCACATGTGTTCATGCAACATATCAGTGGATAAGACTGATATGATGTACTGGTTGTTGTGTGATGCCAGTATGTTCACAAAAAATGAAACCCTGTACTACAATTGAACATCAAGCTGTACAACTCCTCTAAATAACAATATGGCTATTAATCACATTTGCCACAGTGGAACTGTTATCATAGCTGTTGAACTCCACCTATGTGTAGACATTCAATCATCTGTACTGTAATTTTCCCATATATTTTATCTTTTAAAATTGTTGGGTGAAGCCTTTGTAACTATATGAACAAAGTATAATGGACGGAGGGTTGTCTTCCACACAGAACAGTTAAGGACACAAATGCTTACAGTCACTCAATGATTGTTTGGAGCACCTGGCTAACACTTTAGAAAATCAACTCAATAGTGAGATCAATGAATGTGCCATGGTATAAGTGTATCACCAATTGTGATATGTGTGGTTATGTGAAAGCATTACATCATGTGTATGAACCAAGGAATATGTGTCCCTGTAATTGCTCAGAAAGAATCTTGCTGTATGTCTGACAACATTGCCTGATACTAGGTATACTCAAACAAACCTTTAGCCCTCTGTTGTTGTCACTGTGATGGTAGAAGCAATTATGTGCAATGTGGATATATTCCTGTACTGGAATATGTGCCTCATTTCCTCAATCCTGATGAGATGTTTCACTACAACTGTGATGGAATGGCAACCTATTCAAATGACACCATCAGTCTTCAATACAGCCTTTCCAAAGGAAATGTAGAATAAACTCTTGTAACAGGAAACATCTATACATGAACATAGCACATGTGGGTGACAACACTGTTACCAACATGGACACTGGCTGTAAGCAGTGATGTGATTTGAACTAGACAGATAACATCACAGGCATATGAAGGTTTGCTGAAACACAAGCACAAATATAGATTTATTTGATGACTGTGACAATGCACATTTTAGTGGAGGACATCACCACTGTGTATTACCTTCATTTTTCTGCTAAAAAGTGGTTACACAGCAAAATCACACTGTATAGATATACATCATATATGTATTTACAGTCTGTTCTGCACAGTAGGAAGAAGAAAAGCAGATGTCAGTCTTCATGAATTCAATCTCCCTCCCTATCAGCTAAAATAAACTACACACCAGTACATTATGCGTATCCAATACAGGAGAATTGTGATTGCATGTAAGGCACACATCATCTTTGAAAGGATGATGCCAGCTGTGTCATGCAAAGGCAATGCGTGCAAAATGACTTTCATGTGGAATTCTAAATATTGTGAGTAGTAAGAGATGCAATACACTTTTGTATCCATTTACATTCACACACACACTCAGAAAGTCTCACTGCTGTATTCAAACTCTCTACCTATTGAATGGCACAATCTATACACAAGTGTATTATATGCATGCACTTCAGCAGAGGTCTGACTTTAGTGGTATGCGAGTGTAGTATTGAAATGATAACCTCATCAGTGTACTACAGAGAGTATGCGTTTGTACACAGAATGAAAAGGGGATGTGGTATTGCTGTGACCATGTAAATATTTCTCAGGACTGGGAGTCCAATGAGCATACCTGTTAAATTAATCCTCCAGTGATACAATGGCCACACCCTCACATAGAAAAGTTGATTGCTGTGAGATTAGAACCCCCTACCTACACAATCTAAAGGCCACAGTACTTAATGCAAGTGCCACTTTAGAAGTCTGACTTATAGTGTGAGAGTGCACTTTATAGAGGATAATATCAGTGTTGTGTTGTAGAGAAGGGTCTAAGACTGATGTGGACTTACCCTGCACTTTAAAATTTATGACAGGCTACTGCTTTATTGAGGCTAATAATAGTTAATATCATATTTACACAACTCTATACACACCCACACAAGTTGATTGTTGTGAGATTTTAAACACCCTACCTATGCAATCTAGAGAACTGAATGGTCAATTCAAGCACTGCTGCAGAAGTTTTACTTTTCTAGTGTCGGAGTGCACTTTATAGAGGATGACATCAGTGTAGTATTGCAGAGAAGATAATGTTGGCAGAAAGGTCTAATATTGGTGTGGACTCATCAACAGTGTAAAAGTACTTTCAGGCTACTACTTTATTGAAGCCACAAGTAATTAAGATCATATTCACAAAACTCCACACACATACACACACACACACACACACACACACACACACACACACACACACACACACACGCACGCACACACACACACACACACACACACACACACACACACACACACACACACACACACACACACACACACACACACATCAACTGCTGTGAGATTAGAACCTCCTACCAATGTAATCTAGAGAACATAGTACTTAATACAAATGCCACTACAAAAGTCTAACTTATATAGTGTGAGAGTGCACTTTGTAACGGATGATAGTGTGGTGTCACAAAGAACATGATATTAGCAGAGGGATCTGACATTGATGTCGACTCAAAACTTAATGTTAAAAAAATAAAAAACACACCACTGATGAGCTTTTTTTTAATGTTATATTTTAATGTTACATTTACAGTTGGTGTATATACTTTTTTAACATTATGTTTATAGTTTGTGGATTTACACTGAGTTCACTTAGTTTTTTGGTTTGATTGATGTCGACTCAGCCTACATTGTAAAAGGAACTTCAGGCTATTAATGTATTGAGACCACTAGTAGTTAAGGTCATATTTACACCACTCCATCCACACACAGACACATAACAGTTGAATGCTGTGAGATTAGAGCATCCTCTCTATCCACTGACACAACCTAGAGGACACAATACTTAACACAAATACCACTACAGAAGTCTGAGCTTTTAACTGTGACAGTGCAGCTTAGATAGTATTATCATCTTAATCTGTGTCAAAGAAGATATTGTGATGTTGAAGGTTTTGTACAAATCGATATTTGTTGATATAATGGAGTAGGTGCAATTTTCTGATCAATAATACATACATATTGCTGACCTATGTCAGCTATTCTGTCATTAATGTATATTGTAGAACTGAGATTGACAGGCACCTATCTGTCTTGTGTAGATGAGACACACACAACAGGATGGACAATGAATCATTCATCTATCATCAGGCTATGACAATCATATGCAAACCTTAATGAATGGTACTGATACTAACTGTGGTATGTTCTCATGCATGGTCACTGTGGGCTGTCAGTACCTAGCAATACTTAATGTTTCAATGCAGGAGGATAAAAAAATGATAATTTATATGAGTCAAGACTGTATGCAGTGGTATATCATTTATAAGTGTCTGAGCTGTAGTGCAGACCCAGCTGTCAAGAATGAAGTATTCGGTTAAACACACAGATCACTGCCTTTCATAAGAGTTCATTAAACAACTTCCATGTAACAAAGTAGTATAATCTATTAGCAATACATATTTCTGTTCCAAATGTTATATGTTCATAGGTTCATTTACTAGGTTAACAACCACAAGGGCCTTTTTAAGCCTAGCCATGCATCCAAAATCTCTGACAAGTTCTGGTACTCCTGATAAGTTAAGCAGGGGCTTGGGAAGTGAAACCTTTATAAGCAGCGGACTGGGAGATGAACCATTTACAGGCTACCTGTGTCCATTAGAGACATAGGTACCAAACAAGGGATGAATTTCCTGTTCCCCATCCAATTGTCCAAGTGGGTTAGGGAGGAACTCTGTTTCACATGGATGGGAAACCTGTTCCATAGACAGGGTTGTCTCTGGGATACATACCTGTCTCTCAAGTAGGTCGTGTTTATATCACAGGCAAAGTTTAGGTCTTTAGAATGGGTAATTATGGTGTTGTTTGTTTTGAGGATATGCAGGAGGTCCATCAGAGTGGGATCTGACAATGCCTTGTATGCCAGGCATAGATCTCCTCTCGACAGCCTGTAGGAGACAGAATACATGGGTAGAACCTTGAGAATGTGTGCATAAGACATATTACTTATGCCCTGTATTCTTTTAGTGAGGAACCTCTGTGGATGTTCCAATTGTTGGATATGCCTAGATAGGTACATACCAAAGGGGGCATTGTACTTAGTGATAGGTCTGATGAATGCTGAATACAGTGGAACAATGACTTCCTTGGACTTAGATGCCATGCCTTTGTTTATAAGTTGTGCAACATAGAATGATTTCCTCACCACTGTAGACATGTGATGATCAAAAGCTAGATTACTATCTATGTGTGTCCTTAAGTCACTGACTATTGGGTCAACTCTAAGGGATGTGTTGTCAATATGATAATTACCAGGGATGAATGACTTTCCAAAGGCTACTATTATGCATTTCTTGGCATTTAGGTTTAGTCCATGACTCTGACACCAGTTGTTTGCCTGTGTCAGACCCTCCTGGAGAACATTTGTGTCAGTGTGAGATTCCTAATTTGCAATCATCTGCAGATTTAATCAGCAAGAGACCATTGACATTGGCCTTGACTTCTGAGAAGTAAATGCCAAAAAGGAGCAGTCATAGGACTGATCTCTGAGGGACTCCACTTGTGATTGGCCTCTTTGTAGAGGTGGACTCCCCAATTCTAACTTCATGGGTCCTGTCTGTGAGCCAGTTGGCTATCCACCGGATGGGATACGGGTTTGTACCTAACCTCTTGAATTTGTCAACAATGCCCGAGTGGGGTATTGTGTCAAATACCTTGGCCAAGTCAAGGTAGGTAGTTTGAATGATTGTGCCCTCATCCATTACTTTGGTGACCTTCTCAAAGAAGTTCGCCAGGTTGAGTAGGCATGATCTGCCCTTTACGAAACCAAACTAGGTTGGGTCCAGTGTCTGGAGGTTTGTTTGTTTGTTTATTTATTTATTTTATTTATTTATTTTACATTTGTTAACCAGCTTAGTCTGTCTGAGCCTTTGGCTCATTTTCAGCAGAGACCCGGGGAGAAAAGCTTGTCAAGGCCAGAAAACAATTTATTAAATTTTAGGAACATAGTAGTAACAATCAGCTATAGGATCTTACAAGCAGAGAACTGGAGAGAAAAAAAGCTCCTCAGGCAATTCAATTATACAGAGTCTTAACAATTGGCAGACAAGTATGTGAGTTGTTACAAACAAGGTTTTAAACAATTAGCAGAAGAAAATGTGACTAGTTACAATATTATTTATGCTGCTTAGAGCAAAATGAGTTAATAGCTAGGCAGATGATTATTTAAAATGGGTAGGATCTAGTTGTACAGGAGTTAGGAAACAAGAAAGTAAAGTAAGAATGGCTAGTAGGAGATGTAGGGGAGGTAGAGTATAGCAGACAGACTAGACAGGTAGGTTGTTTTGAGATTGTAAGAATTAAGAGTGGTTGGAGATAGAGGAAGGGAATAGGTAGAAGAGGCAGGGGAATAGTGTTAGAGATACATTAAGAGTGAGGTGGTGAAATAGGTGAAAGGATGGTGGTTTCAGGGTGATTGGCTACAATGGCAAGACCACTTTGTTTTTAAGTATTTCCTTGTGGCTAATTTGAAACTTTTAGGTTCATAGGTAGGTACTAGGCTATTAGCCCTAGGGCCTATATAAGCCTAGCCAAAAAGGTACCCTGGCTTTTGCCACCCAAGAAAATTATTTCCCTGTGCCCCTGTCGAGCAGAGCCACAGAAGTGATCCCTGGGGTGAATTTCCTATTTCCCATCCAATCATCAAGATTTTTCTTGAAGAGTGCTAATGAGGAGCTCTGTTTGATACAGATAGGTAGTCTGTTCCAGAGTATGAGAAGTCTCTGGGACAGGAATCTACCCCTCCAGCATGTTCTGTTTATTGTGGTGACAAGGTTTAGGTCCCTAGAGTGTGTAGCTCGGAGGGATTGGGAATTCTTTAAGTAGAGCATGTCCAACAGCTCTGGATTTGACATAGCTTTGTATGTAAGGCAGAGATCACCTCTGAGTAGGAGATATGTGATGGAATAAAGCTGGAGTTTTTTTAGACAGTCTGCATAGGCCATTTGTTTGAGGCCAGTAATCCTCTTTGTGAGGTATTTCTGTGGCCTTTCCAGTTGTTGTAGATGTCTTGTGAGGTACATACCAAAAGGGGCATTGTACTCTATAATGGGTCTAATGAGTGATGAGTAGATGGAAGCAATGACCTCTTTTTTTCTGGATGAGAAACCTTTTGTGATGAGGTGAGCCATGTAGAAGGATTTCCTAACCACTATGGCAATGTGATTATCAAAGGAGAGACTACTGTCCACCTGTGTCCCAAGGTCTCTTATCACACCTTTGGCATTAAGTAGACTGCCACTTATGTGGTAGTTCATGGGTACAGAGTTTTTACCAAAGGGGATGACAATACACTTTTTGGCACTGAGCTTCAGGCCATGGCTTTGACACCAGGCATCTGTCTCAGTGAGGCCCTTTTGTAGTATGTCCACATCGTTAAGGGTTTCGATTATGGCTCCTAGTTTGCAGTCCTCTGCAAACTTTGTTAGCCAAAGACCTTCTGTGTTAACCTGTACTTCAGAGAAGTAGATACCAAACAGGAGAGGACCCAGGACTGAACCCTGTGGTACTCCACTTGTCACTGGTCTGAAGTTGGATTTGGAGTCTTCTAATTTCACAGTGTGGGTACTGTCCATGAGCCAGTTGGCAACCCATCTTGTGACATAGGGATTTATACCTAGTTTAGTGAGCTTATCTATAATTCCAGAGGGGGGGGTGGAGTCGAAAGCCTTGGCGAGATCTAGATAAGCTGTGTGAACCACCTTACCCTCATCTGTGGCTTTGCTGACTGCTTCAAAGATGTCAATCAGGTTTAGGAGACATGTTCTGCCTTTTACAAATCCAAACAGGGTAGGATCCAGAGTTTGGAAATTCCCAATGTCTTTGTTTATGAGTTCCATGATGGTTCCATGGCCTTGCAGACCAGGCTCATCAGGCTAATGGGGCTGTAGTTTTCAGGGTCCATCATGGCTCCCCCTTTATGGAGTGGGATAACCATCATGATGCGCCATTCAGTGGGCACAAAGCCTGAGGTGAGGCTATGATTGAACATGGTACTTAGGTAGGGTGCCAGTACATTCTGTAGTTCATGTAGAACGCAGCCTGGGATATTGTCAAGTCCTATGGATGCTGTGTTTTTGGCTTTGGAGAGTGTTTTTTACCTGTGCAGCCTTGGTTACAGGAACTTTGCATTCTCCCAGTATAGAGATGAGCCTTCTAGGGGATGAGATGGGGTAACGTTAGCACTGAACCTATCTGCCAGGATGTTGGCAATATCAGTTGGTTCTGTATATTTAGTGCCATTGTGCTGTAACTCAGAGCAGATCTGAGTGTTGCCATTGATATTCTTGACATAGCTATAGAATGCTTTGTGGTTGTCTTTAGAGTCAGTGGCAATTTTGTTTTCATAACTAGCTTTGGATGATTTTATGAGGTATCTCAGCTTCTTACTGAGGTTGACCAGGGAGTTCATCTAGTCATGGGATTTTACTCTTTTTTGCAACAGTTTCTTTCTTCTGTTGTAGAGTTTGTTTATGGCAGAGTACAACCAGATTGGCTTCCTTTTTTTGAAGGATAGCATCTTGGTTCTATTAGGGATAGCATGATCCATGCACTCGAGTAAGTGCTGGAGGGATTTTATTTCCAAGGGGAGTTGGTTCCAGGATATAGCTGGGTTATAGTTATAGAGAAGGCAGCCTATTTTGGTTTTGGGTTTGTAGATGTCTAATAATTCTTGATTTGAGCTGTGTAGCATCCTTGCAGGGGAATATTTGGATATGATAGTGGAGAGGCTGGGGCAGAAGGAGAGTAGGTAGAGGATAGAGTGGATAATTTGTAGTTGGTAGGTTTGGTTGGTTTACTATATCTCTTTCCATGGCTTTACATATAATACTAGTGAGACTTATGGGTCTGTAGCTTCCAGGGTCTGTAGATGGCCCACCTTTGTGCAGAGGGATGACTGTTGTCTTTCTCCATTCATGAGGTACAAAGCCTATTTGGAGGCTACAGTTAAATAGCAATTCCAGAGGCCTTGGTAGGTCATGTTTCATGCTATTTCGAAGGCATGCTGGGATATTGTCTGGGCCCATTGATGCAGTGTTCTTGGCCTTAGAGAGAGCATTAAGGACCTGTTTCCTAATGATAGTAGGGGGAGTTATATTTGATGATATTTCCTGAAGGAAGGTTGCGGGGGAGAGGGGAGTAAAGTTGGAACTGAATTTATCAGCCAGGAGGTTTGCTATATCTTCTGGCTCAGTATAGGTGGCTCAATTTACAATGAGCTCTGCAGACAATTGTGTATTGCCTTTGAGTTTGCGGACATAGCTAAAGAATGCTTTGTTGTTGTCCTTGGCCTGGGAGGCCAAACTTACCTCAAATTTTAAGGAAAAAAATAGAGGGATTTGCAGGAAGGTAATGGGAGAGAACCATAGCTATTAACTTCTTCACAGCATAAATGTAGAAGTATAGCCAGAATTTTCTGATTTTGGCATGTTGCCACACCAAGGGTAGGTAGACAACAACAGAATGATGTTGTACAGCTATTTGTATCAACAAAACATGGAGAACTATTTATGGTTCATTATTTTTTTGTGGGACAGGTGCATATTTTTTACTTTGTTTACTTTCAGAGAGGAATGTTGGGGAAGGTGCTTAGGAATACAAGGGTCAGGTAGGAATGTAAGGTTAGAAAGCAGCCACAGCCATACAGGACAAACAAGACAGACAAGAATGGTAATAGACACAGAAGGTTGGGTTAAAATGATTAGGGATAGTAGGGGACATTGGAGGTGCACCCACATCAAGCCTGAAAACAGTGAGAATCTAGACCTCAACCTCAGAACTGTTACCACTGTCAACTGTCTCAGTTTCCTCATGTCAGAGGTTGATGTGGCATCTTCTTGGCAGTGTGATGAAGCAGCTTTTCAACACATCCAATTCATGCACTGAGATCCCTTTCCATAATACCCTCCACCAGCCCTGTCAGCTCCAGCCAGGTAACAAAATCTCCACCTCCACTATTACTACTCCCAGAATGTACCGGTGCACCAGCAGCTGGAGCAGAGTTACCTGACATAAATGGAGTGGGTAGGGCAGGGGTTGTGGAGACAGCACTGAGAGCTTGTGACCCTGAAGTGCTGGCTGTCACTGCTCTAACCTGTGGAGAGATGGTGGGTCAATCATCAGTGGTTGGTCTACCTGTCTGTGCTGCATGTCAGTCTTTGTAAGCAAAAATGTATGGCAACACAACATTCTTAAACCATATAAAATATCCCCCCCTCAAAAAAAAAAAAAAAAAAAAAAAAAGAGAGAGAAAAAGGGGTAGGGTGAGACAAAAAAAGAGAATTAGATCCATGTCATATGACATATCTATATAATTTTAGAAAAGAAACACCTATGATTATCCAGTAAATACACCTTTGCTATATCCAGGTATGATGGGTGGTTTTAATCTGTTGCACTATTAATATACTGCACTATGATATCATAAATACAACTTTTTATTAAAGTATTGCCATAGTGCATACAATTACAATAGTTATTATACTTACAGTAAGACCTAATGTATGTGTACCCCCATTCCTCTCTGAGGCAAGTTAACCTGTATTGGTGTGCCTCATGGTTCACTGCAATGTCTTCAGCAGCTGTACAACACAGAAGGGGAGACATGAAACATATTTAATTGTAGTCTTTCCTGAGTACTGTTTTCTGTATCATTTAATACAGATTGGTTAGCATACTTACACAACTGAGAGATGTCAGCAGTTCTAAGCTCTTCCTCTCATCTGCTAAGGAGGTCATTCTTGTACCATTTCAGGTCACTATAGTGGTGACAACAATTCTCTTGAGTGGATGGGATGCCAGTTGCAGTGAAGACAGCCTTGGTTAACCTATTCCAAGCCTCTGTCTTATGTTGAGACCCAGTACAGTTTCCTTGCAGTAGCCTACATCTGTAGCACTTTACAAGGGGTGTCACTAAAATCCTGGACTCCTGAACACCTCACCTCTGTGCTCTAAATTTAGCACCATCATCTCTCATACCAGCCATTTCTGCAGAAGTGAAGCAGCAACTCTAAGTATAAATTGGCAACAAATTATAACCTCACATTTAACACCGTCTGCATAAACATGCACTACTAAGCTAACTGCATTTGCACTATGGAAAACACAGAGAGGCATTTGTAAACAAAGAGAAAAAGTATTTTATCAAACAGTAATGAAGGCGTGAAACATGGCAGTGAGATTTGCCATGTGTGATGCTCAAACTATTCACTTTTTTCAGATGGTCAGCACTGATAGGCTCAATGGCTTTGATTGTTATCCTTGCTGTTTTGGGGGTTAAATAGGATAACCTGGCACATAACTTTCTGGAATTACGCACTGTAAAAAGTTAGTTGACCATTATGAGAATTAAAGCTTAGACTAATGTGAGAATCAAATCTGAGGAAGAAATAAATGAGGTTTGGTAACAAACCAAGTTGTCCTGGGACATCTTCAGTAGGGGTTAGGCTGATATATTAATGGGAGTTAAGTGGGTGGGGGAGGTGAAAGGGTTAAATGGAGGGAGGGATGATTGGGAGGAAATGAGATAAGGGTGGGGAGGGGCTTAAGGGGTTTAGACAAGTGTAGCTGGGTAAGTAATCACATTTTAGTGTGAACTTGCTAAGGCAAGGTATGCCCGTGATGACCTGTAGGTATTTCAGTAGAAAAGGTAGGCCTTGGGGGTACTAGTTAGTGGTAGGTAGTGTTGTGTATATATGACATATATTATTATAGAGGTTTTTTTTTTTTTTTGAGACATTGAGCTAAGGGTATTTGTGTCTAAGTAAGGGGTAATTTTGGTTAAGGTTGGGCTGGGATTTATGGTGCGGTTCATTGGGGGGCAGTGTGTGAACTTGAAGGTGTTTGGAGTGACTGGTTGCAGCTCTGGGTAAGGCTGTCTGCATCGCACTTCATTAACTTTGGGGGCTGATACCCTGCTTTAAAAGGAAAATGATACAGTACAGGTTATACAAGGTTATAGCCATTAGTGACTTTAATTAAATTTATGAGATAAATTCCAGCGACTGGTGTTACCGATGGTCAGTATAAGTGACTAGAATTGTTGCCTATACCATCAGGATAAGCTTTATTTTAAACAAAGAAAAAGCACTACATTTCTGGTAAATATACTATATCAGCATGGTAGGCGTTAACTGTATGGAGTGAATTATTTCGGAAATAGTGGTCATGGCTTTCTGCTGCATGCCATTCATTAGTTAATAGTGGATAGATGACAGGAACAGAAGAACATAACAAGATGACCCTTTTGTGGGCTGCAAGCTCTGTGTGGGGAAGAGTTTGCCACTGCTTGCACAGTGTAGCGTAGGTGCCTAGGGAAGACGAGAAAAAAAAATGGAGACTATCTGCATATATAAAGCTGATCATGTATAAGGCTGATGGGGCAGACCAGGCATCTCTCTCAATGGTTTATTTTAGCTGGGTGCCCTCCATTTGCCTCGTTGTTAGCGGGCCATGCTTGGCACACAGGTTGGTTGATGTGCAGATTCATGCGGGCTTCGGAATTTGGATCGAGGAGGTTTTCGAATAGAAGAGTGGATTATCTGTTCCTTTGAATGTCATGGCATATAGCCTGAGGGTGGAGTAGTAGTATGACAGGCAGGTAGATTTCCTGTTGTAGATGTAACTCGTACTACCCGAAGTCGAAGGGCTGAATCTGAAACGCTTTGGTTTAACTTGAAGGCAGAGCTGGTTGAATTCATTTATATCAATACAACATGTATAAAGTGATTCTAGTCTTTTCAAGTTAATTTTAATTTCTGAAGTGTACAACAAAATTGAGTTATAACTGCTTATGGATAATGTCCTTATAATGTATTTCAATGAACAAATAAATTGATAAATGATGGAGATCTGCAAAACATTGCTTAAATTGGGAAAATAGTACATGTCGGTTGTCTTTGAAGGCCCTGCCAAGCAGAGAATTCAGTTTAACACTGGCTGTTTATTCAGAAAACTCATGTTCAGGCAGGCCATCTTATTTGGTAAACTAAGTAAACATCCTTAACTACATGACCACTTGCAGTTCACCTTGGCCAAAGTAATAGGCATTGAACGGTATACTTTTAAGCGGTCCAGATTGTGCCGTTTATCTTACAGACTTGCATCCAGGTTGCTTAAAGTGGTTCTGGTGGGAAATTGACAGGAATTCTGGTGGTTACACAAGCCTAGATATTTGGGACTTTCAACTGTGTGATATGGGGGGGGGGGGGTTGAAAGGCAGAATTATACGCTGCTTGGTTCTTCACATTTTCATAAAGGGAGGGATGGTTGGCTCTGATCAGAGTTGTTTCGGTGTGTACGGAATGCCTCTCAGTGGTTTGGTGGAATGGCCAGCTTTGTGGCTTCTAATTTTGATTAATTGAATATTACCATGAGCTATTCTTGACTGGGATTTGGGTGTCATTGGTGTATTTCCCTCAGCAGCACTGACTGGGGGCTTTTCGCAGGCTACGAGTGATGAAGAATTATGCCTGCCTGCAGCACACACACTGTAAGATGGGGGACTGTACAGATTGCATTAGGCTTGTCCAGGAGGCTGCTTTGAACTCGGTTAACCAGGACTTAGTTGTTACCATGTGCTGGGTTGAGTTCAGTCGTTACAGTGTGTTGTTTAATGTTATCCTCAGTTAATTTGGGGGGGTGATGCTAAGTGACTAGGATTTTGGTGGGCCTACTGTCCTTTTATTCACTGAATGTGCATGGAGTTGTTAGTATAGTCGCAGCTGGTATGGGTCAGGGCAGTGTGCTTGTTTTGTATTCCTGATAGCATATATATATATATATATATATATATATATATATATATATATATATATATATATATATATATATATATATATATATATATATATATATATATATATATATATATATATATATATATATATATATATAGATTTTGGTTTAACATGTAGCACATAGTCTTATTATTTGGTATGCTCTCTGTTTTCTGGGACCATTTATGTTGCTAGAGATATTAAGTTTAGTGATTACCGGGTTTGTGGGGAAACGCCAGTCATACATGCTCATGGTGTGACTGATGGTCGATGGGGAAGGTTTGTGGCCTGGTTGGGATATTTTGCAGGCTGAACGGACATGGGGCTGAGATTCAGTGGTTACCTGTTTCACTGAGCTGTGGATGGAAAGTTTGTACTTAAAAGTTCTGTAGAGAAATTTGCGGTGACTGGTGCATAGTTTATTTGTTTGCTGCATTTCAGTTACACATAGTAGCATAATCGATGTTGTGGGTGGAATGTAATGGTGTTAGGGGGAGTTTGAGCCTGTGCAGGGCCCAAGGAACAGATGCGAGCTCTGTTTACTGAGTCAGGCATACATCTCAACTGTACAGATTTTCACAGACTGTCCATATTTTGCCTTATAATTTTGGTCCGTTTCTCATAAAATTGTAGTTTTTATGTAATCATTGGCAAGTTATTGGGGGTGTAAGTCAGAAAATAATGGATACTTGAGTTTCAGACTTCATACCCTTCAGAGAAGTTCATGCTAATGCAAAACCTGTGTATGTGTGAGTGCAGTGGTAAGTGGGGCAGTTTGCAGAATGTTCTATCTCCCATTCAGTCATCAGAGTTCCTTTGAAGAGGCCCAAAGAGGAGCTCTGCTTGACATGTATGGGCAGTCTATTCCAGAGTCTGGGGAGTCTCTGGGTCAGGAACCTATCCCCCCCAGCATGTTTTGTTCATGGTGATGACAAGGTTTAGATCCCTGGAGTGTGAGGGATTGGGATTTCTTTAAGTGTAGCATATTCAACAGATTTGGTGGTCTATTCCAGAGTAATTGCAGAGTTACCTGATTTGTGGTTAGGAATAGGACCCTTCAGATTGGGTTTTACCTTTAATTTATTCACTTGTAGTTAAATTTATCTTGGATATTTGATAGGGTCATAGGAAGCATTGATTCTGTTATGGCTGCTTTGTCATAGATGGGGGTGTCAGTGGTACATTCCATCCCGGGTTGGCAGGATAGGTTGTCCTTGAAGATGTCTTGCAATGTGTTATGTATTTTGGATGTTTTGCATGTCTTTTTCTTTCTTGCAGATGGGGTCTTGGAACACTGTTGCTGTAGTTTGGAATAGGTGGGTACATGGTGGAGCCTTCTCATTCCTATTAGAGGGTTTGATTTTGTCCTTTTCTTTGTAGATGATGGTGTGCTGAGTTCCAGTGGTGAGATACAGTGAGTTCGCAGATGATCATGCTTTGGTGTCGATTAAGCGGTGGGGTCATTGGGTGAGTAATCAGAAATGGAAAGGTGTAAAGGCAAGCACAGTGATCCGGAAGAAGAAGAAACTCGTGGCTGCCCAGGATGATGAAGCATAACCAACTTTTGGTTACTGTAGAATAAGTATTAATGTTTTATGGCCTTGTTTGATTTGTGATACAAGATAATGTACAATATATGGCAGGATTAAGAGTTCTATTATTTAAGCATTATGGGATGTAGTGGTGCAGCGGTTTGTGTCATTTCACAGCTAGAGGCTCTCCAGTTCGATTATCGGCTGGGGGCCAGTTGTGTGGGATTTGCATGCCCTCCTTGCATTTGTGTGGGCTTCGCTGGGTACTCCTGGGTTTTCCTTCCATACTGCTAAGTTGCTAGTTACTTAATAGTGGATATATATTTGTACGGGAATAACTTCAGCAACACCAAAACTAGAAATCCAAAAGCACGAAGGCAAAACACTCTCTGTACGCTGCCTAGAACAGTTCTGATAACAAAACACCACTTCAGTACTTTGGCAAACACTTCCAATGTGTAGGAATCGACCAAAAAACGAAAAGGTAGATGCAAAAAAAACTTTTAATCCACAGCACAACAAATAAAACACCAGGATAACCACAAGCGCTTTCGCCCGTTCGTAACGGGCTTTTTCAAGTGTACTGGGTTGTTGCAAAGCTCTGCTTTTAAATAAAACAACCCTGCCATGTGATCAAATTAATTGAACAATTACCATCAATTAATTACATTTGAATCATTTAAAAAATATATATATATATGTGTGTGCTTCCATTTTTTCAAGCACATTAAATACATTTGCTGAACTTGTAAATGCTTACTACATAGTTAATATAAAGCAACATTTTGGAATAGTAGTTCAGTGCATTGCATAAAATTCTTATTTAAAAATAAATATGTTACAAACCTGTGTTAAAATACCTTACATTAAACTGATGAGTTACTAAAAATGAAAATTAACAACTATTACTAAATAATTAAAAATACAATAGTCTTCTTTCCTTTACATAACTAGTGCACTTTGTGGCTAGTTTACTTAAAAAATCCACAATTTAAATATAACACTATGCAAATCTCTCACATAATGTCGTGAACTATTTCATAAAAATAACTTTAATGTAAATGTAAATGAAAAAAATATATGTGTTTCATTTTAACCTATTTCTTTTGGCTCTAAGAATATCACTAACACTAATCCCATCATTTAAGCCTGGACTTTTTGTCGCATTCAGTTTTAGCTGCCAGATTAACTCTTTTATACCGAGAGCCGTCTCCCAATCTCCACCCCTTAAGTCCTGTCTCACCCTATCAACTACAAAAAATTTTAATGACATATTCTTACAATTCAGGGAGTGCTTATAGAAGGCATTTGTTTCTTTCCTTGTTTTAATATCATTTATATGTTCATATATCCTGCGTTTTAATTGCCTTTCTGTTTTGCCCACATAAAATGATGGGCAATTCTGGCAAAATCCAATATATACCACACCCGATGAATTACAGTTAAAATTGTACTTGGCATACAGGGTAGTTTTACAAGAGGGGATGCAAACTTGGTCCTTGTTAATGAGAAATGCACACTGGTGGCATCTGCCACATGAAAAAGTCCCTTTTCTTTTGGGTACCAAACCTTCTTGTTTTTCTATTATATTCATGTTTTGTTCAAATATGCCCTTCAAGTTGATGTTTCTTTTTCTGATTAAAGAAATTTGATCTGGAAAAATTTTATTAAATTCATCCTGTATGGAAATCAAGGGCCATAAATTCTTGAAAGTGTTCTCAATAAATGTAGCATCCTGAGAGTATGTATATACAAAATTATTGTGCCTGCCAACATTTGTGACTTCTTGTCTCTTAAATGTTACTAACCCTGTTCCCAATATAGGTCTGAAATCCTGTTCTCTTTTATGTAAGATTTCATTCACAATTGTTTGGAACAATGTGGATGGGTAACCCTACTTAAAAATGCATTTCTTAAAATTCAACTTCATCCAGGAATAATTTATTCGTACTGCACATTCTGGACGCTCTCACAAGCTGTCCTTTAATAATGCCCTTTTTAATGTGCCAAGGATGCCCACTATCAAAGTGCAAGTATGAATTGCAGTATGTCTCCTTTCTGAATATTTGTGAAGTAAAACCATTTTGGTTTGGTCTTTTAGTTAATTTGATGTCTAAATAATTTAAGCTCTTGTTACTCAAACTGTGTGTAAATTTGAGAAAACTAGTGGTATTTGCTAAGTAATCCATAAAATTAAAAAATTGTTGTTCAGTACCCGACCATAGGATGCAAATGTCATCCAAGAACCTCCTATAGAACGTTATATGTTCCTTCCAACTAGTAGAGTGAATAAATTCCATTTCCCACTTATGTAGAACTATATTTGTGTAGGCAGTGGCGCAGGGGGCCCCCATAGCCACCCCACTCTTCTGTCTAAAAAACTCTTCATTAAAGTATATGAAATTATTGTAAAGCACAATTCCCATAAACTCCAGTATAGTATTGATTAAATCATTATCTAATCCTGATTCCTTAACAATTGCTTGTCCGAACCAGTCAAGACCTTGCTCATGCGGTATACTGGGAAATAGTTCTACAATGTCTATTGTGATCATAAGTAAATTTGAATTATCAATTTCTTGATCAATGCTAGCTAAAAATTCCCAAGAATCCTTGCAAACAAAATCCAGTTGAGTTACATAGTTTTTCAGATGAAAATCAACAAATTTACTAAGGGGTTCGGTCACACTGCCTGCTCCTGCTACAATGGGGCGAAATTTCAAAGGAGTAAGGCCTTTATGCACTTTGGGAATACCAAATAACACAGCTGTTCTTGGTTTGGGTACAAGTAAATAATTATGTGTTTTCTCATCCAAAAATCCCTGTAAAAGCAAGTCATGTATGTAGAACTTAACTTTACTCACCGCTATGTTCAGTTCATTCAGTGAGATAGGCTCGTAAATACTGGTGTTTTGCAGTAAATTGTAGATATAGTTCTCATACTCAAGCTGCCCCATCAAGACTATCCCCCCTCCTTTATCTGGTTTCATTACCCTAGTTCTATTTTTCTTTAACATGTCTACCAGGTCATATAAATGTTTAGGAAAATTAGAAGAAAACATAGTTTCTTTTTTTGTTAAGTTGTCTCTCAAAGTTTTTTCAATTACTTCCTCAAACATTTTTAATTTAGGATGAATCGGGGGATTAAAGATGCTACTTCTAGAAAGTGAAACCTCCTGCAGCTCTTGGTCTTTGAAAATTATGGCTAAATTTAAATTCCTCACAAACATCTTAAGTTCAATTAGGAGTTTAGGAAGGAAAGTTGACCTATTAGGTACATATTGCAGCCCTTTTGTGAATAATTCAAAAAAATCCTCAGTAATATTAACTTCTGTGTAATTATAGATGCTATAATTATCCAAAGTGTTGATACTACAAATACCTTGTTCACTTGTGACTAAGGAAATTTGAATACCCTCCATGTTTGGGGGGTTGTTAAAACTCAACGCCTCTTTCCCCATGCATTCTGTTGGTATTGATTTGATTTTACCCGTGGTCTGCCCTGGGGAAATTGAAAACCCTGTTGCATATTGTTAGCACTTTTTTGTGCAAACCTCTCACTTCTTCTAGGCATCTCAGCATAATTATAACCATTACTTGCATTATGTGTAGCTACAGTGTCTGTATTCTCATAATTATTTTGCTTATGAATCCCCCCCGATGGGTATGCCCTTCCCTCTCTATATTCCATCAGGTCCCTCTCCAGTTTTTTTGCCTTTCTGTCTAAAACCTTGAAGCAATTTTCATCCACTTCCCTGAAAGTGTCATTATATTTTCTCTTATAACTTAAAAATCGTTCATCATTAGTAATGTTGTCATGCAGTGCATTTAATTCATTTAAAATAACATCTCCTTTTTTTACATAATCTTCAATCATTAATTTTAACATTTCAATTCCTGTTTTATTAAATAAATCAGTTAATTTGGAATGCAAAGTTGAACCTGCATAAGCGCTGTTGGGGTATCTAAAACAGCGCAGCCCCTTAGGAACGCGTTCAACTTTGATGCATTCCTTTAAATAGTTAATTTCTAACTGTGAATTTTTGTACGCATACAATTTGTCTTTGAAATTTTCAAATTGAGTATCCAACTGTTCCAGTTGTAAGTTAAAAGTACCTGTTTTAAAGCATGGTAACTGTTCTGTCCAATCTTTAAAGTTAAAGCTGTTATCAGCGTGTACAGTCCCATTTCTATCAGGTCGTTCGTTAAAGTTAGGGGAAACCAATGGATGATTCACAATGACCGGGTCTCTGGATGTAGTGCCTGATTTCAGGCCTCTTCTATGTTCTTCGTTCCGTTCCTTTTCTTTTCCCTGCTGTTGGTTGCAGGGCACTCCTGAACTATTGGAACGCTCAGAATATTTGGAGCTCAATAGCGTATTATTGAGTTGTGTTAAAAGAGCCAAAACTTGGTTCAGCTCTTTTTTGGTTACCGGCGTGTCATCCGGTTCTTCCCCAAGCAAAAAAGGCGTGTCAGCAAATACAGGAGAGGTTACGTCTTCCGCCATAGCACCAACCAGGAAAGAACTTGAGCAACACCAAAACTAGAAATCCAAAAGCACGAAGGCAAAACATTCTCCGTATTCTGCCTAGAACAGTTCTGATAACAAAACACCACTTCAGTACTTTGGCAAACACTTCCAATGTGTAGGAATCGACCAAAAAACGAAAAGGTAGATGCAAAAAAACTTTTAATCCACAGCACAACAAATAAAACACCAGGATAACCGCAAGCGCTTTCGCCCGTTCGTAACGGGCTTTTTCAAGTGTACTGGGTTGTTGCAAAGCTCTGCTTTTAAATAAAACAACCCTGCCATGTGATCAAATTAATTGAACAATTACCATCAATTAATTACATTTGAATCATTTAAAAAATATATATATATGTGTGTGCTTCCATTTTTTCAAGCACATTAAATACATTTGCTGAACTTGTAAATGCTTACTACATAGTTAATATAAAGCAACATTTTGGAATAGTAGTTCAGTGTTTTGCATAAAATTCTTATTTAAAAACAAATATGTTACAAACTTGTGTTAAAATACCTTACATTAAACTGATGAGTTACTAAAAATGAAAATTAACAACTATTACTAAATAATTAAAAATACAATAGTCTTCTTTCCTTTACATAACTAGTGCACTTTGTGGCTAGTTTACTTAAAAAATCCACAATTTAAAAATAACACTATGCAAATCTCTCACATAATGTCGTGAACTATTTCATAAAAATAACTTTAATGTAAATGTAAATGAAAAAAATATATGTGTTTCATTTTAACCTATTTCTTTTGGCTCTAAGAATATCACTAACACTAATCCCATCATTTAAGCCTGGACTTTTTGTCGCATTCAGTTTTAGCTGCCAGATTAACTCTTTTATACCGAGAGCCGTCTCCCAATCTCCACCCCTTAAGTCCTGTCTCACCCTATCAACTACAAAAAATTTTAATGACATATTCTTACAATTCAGGGAGTGCTTATAGAAGACATTTGTTTCTTTCCTTGTCTTAATATCATTTATATGTTCATATATCCTGCGTTTTAATTGCCTTTCTGTTTTGCCCACATAAAATGATGGGCAATTCTGGCAAAATCCAATGTATACCACACCCGATGAATTACAGTTAAAATTGTACTTGGCATACAGGGTAGTTTTACAAGAGGGGATGCAAACTTGGTCCTTGTTAATGAGAAATGCACACTGGTGGCATCTGCCACATGAAAAAGTCCCTTTTCTTTTGGGTACCAAACCTTCTTGTTTTTCTATTATATTCATGTTTTGTTCAAATATACCCTTCAAGTTGATGTTTCTTTTTCTGATGAAAGAAATTTGATCTGGAAAAATTTTATTAAATTCATCCTGTATGGAAATCAAGGGCCATAAATTCTTGAAAGTGTTCTCAATAAATGTAGCATCCTGAGAGTATGTATATACAAAATTATTGTGCCTGCCAACATTTGTGACTTCTTGTCTCTTAAATGTTACTAACCCTGTTCCCAATATAGGTCTGAAATCCTGTTCTCTTTTATGTAAGATTTCATTCACAATTGTTTGGAACAATGTGGATGGGTAACCCCTACTTAAAAATGCATTTCTTAAAAATTCAACTTCATCCAGGAATAATTTATTCGTACTGCACATTCTGGACGCTCTCACAAGCTGTCCTTTAATAATGCCCTTTTTAATGTGCCAAGGATGCCCACTATCAAAGTGCAAGTATGAATTGCAGTATGTCTCCTTTCTGAATATTTGTGAAGTAAAACCATTTTGGTTTGGTCTTTTAGTTAATTTGATGTCTAAATAATTTAAGCTCTTGTTACTCAAACTGTGTGTAAATTTGAGAAAACTAGTGGTATTTGCTAAGTAATCCATAAAATTAAAAAAATTGTTGTTCAGTACCCGACCATAGGATGCAAATGTCATCCAAGAACCTCCTATAGAACGTTATATGTTCCTTCCAACTAGTAGAGTGAATAAATTCCATTTCCCACTTATGTAGAACTATATTTGTGTAGGCAGTGGCGCAGGGGGCCCCCATAGCCACCCCACTCTTCTGTCTAAAAAACTCTTCATTAAAGTATATGAAATTATTGTAAAGCACAATTCCCATAAACTCCAGTATAGTATTGATTAAATCATTATCTAATCCTGATTCCTTAACAATTGCTTGTCCGAACCAGTCAAGACCTTGCTCATGCGGTATACTGGGAAATAGTTCTACAATGTCTATTGTGATCATAAGTAAATTTGAATTATCAATTTCTTGATCAATGCTAGCTAAAAATTCCCAAGAATCCTTGCAAACAAAATCCAGTTGAGTTACATAGTTTTTCAGATGAAAATCAACAAATTTACTAAGGGGTTCGGTCACACTGCCTGCTCCTGCTACAATGGGGCGAAATTTCAAAGGAGTAAGGCCTTTATGCACTTTGGGAATACCAAATAACACAGCTGTTCTTGGTTTGGGTACAAGTAAATAATTAAGTGTTTTCTCATCCAAAAATCCCTGTAAAAGCAAGTCATGTATGTAGAACTTAACTTTACTCACCGCTATGTTCAGTTCATTCAGTGAGATAGGCTCGTAAATACTGGTGTTTTGCAGTAAATTGTAGATATAGTTCTCATACTCAAGCTGCCCCATCAAGACTATCCCCCCCTCCTTTATCTGGTTTCATTACCCTATTTACATATTTGTACGGGAAGACATATAGATCACATACGTTCAATGGTTGTCATAGTGAGAATGGTTTTGCTGCATGTTTAAATTTGGATGCATGTTTAAATGAAGCTGTAGTCACTTGGGTGGACACACTGAAGTCATAAATAGAGTGCTGAGTGAGTAAGAGGCAATGCCCTGATGGAAATGGACTTGAAAGGTAAAGGTGTTTGTTTTGTGGATATTTTGAAGGCTGGATAGGCTATAGGGTAGTAGATAATTTTGTTCAATGGTCATTAAGGCACATTACAGTTGGGGCAGTGGTGATTTCTTGCAGATGTAGGACATATTTATTTTGGCCAGTTTGAGTGGGTTGCTTTCAGTGAGGAGTGGTGGATGGAGTAGTACACAAGGTGGTCTCTGGTAATTCCCCTGGTTAGGTCATTAAGGCAAGATAGGGTGCTGCGATCAAGTAGCAGGAGAGCTGATTATTGCTTTGGAATGTGTGGCAAGTTAGGTAGAGGTAGGTAGGGGGCTAGGGTGAAACTGGTGGGGATGGATTATGGGGTGTGGGGATCCCATAGGAGGAGTAGAGTCACATCATTCATAGGAGTGCAGAAACGTATTAGGCTAAAGCCCCATTGCTCTTGCAAGCCAGTTGACTTCAACACCCTGCTTTCAGGTGGTTGGACTCTTGGGGGTATTAGTTACTCATCCAGTTGTTTAAACCGTATCTTGGGGGAAAGGGTCAAATATGAGTTGTTCTTTGACAGGAGGCCTGAGGGGTTCCTAACGTGTGGTTATTGGGGTGATAAGTTTGTCTTTTGAGTAGGTAGGGTGATTGCCATTTGCTAATGAGTACACTGGTGGTGTTTATGGTTGGGCACATAGATTACTTCATGGTTGGGCTTAGGTGAGTTTTCAGGAACTATGTCAAGGGGTTCTGGTTTTGGATCTTAGTGTTAGGGCATAGTTTTGGAGTTAGTCTATTCCTTGCAGTAATTAGGTTACTGTACATACAGGGCTGTGTAGTTTGGTGGGCTAGTGTGAGATGCTATAGTTGACAGGGTCCTGGGTTCGAGACTTGTTAAGGGTGTTCTTTGCCAGGGTGTGGAATTGTGTTCAAGGGGTTATAGTTTCTGTGGCACTTGTTATGGCTATAGGCTGTCATTCTGGAAAAGTCAAGCCATGGTTAGTGGATTGAGGGAAGCGGACTAAAAGGAATGTATTCTCTCAGAGTGGGCGTTTCGGTGGTACAGTGGGACATGGGTAATCCTACTTTATTTGGTTTTATCAAGGCGTATTCCAGTGTTAGTAGGTCAAGGCATGGGGCTGATCACGGGGTTCTAAGGGACTTTACAGATGATGGGTACACCGAATGATGTTTGGCTTAACCCTTTCCTTTATGGGAAGTTGTTAGCTGGACAATTTTGGGTAGAAGGGAGGGGGACCAGCCTGGTCAGGCTGGTTGGCGGAGAAGAGGAACAGACTTGCCCTCTTCTTTTTCCCCTCTGGTGTCTGGAGGTTTATTCCAAGGATTTATGAAAAGAAATGAGCAGCTGGAGGAAGTCTGCTGAATAGGTAAGCAAACAGAGGTAAGGGTGCTGCTTATTTGGTTGGTATTTTGGTAATTTGATGAATGTTTTATTAAGCGAGCAAATGTTTGGATGATGCTTACTGGGCAGGATGAGCAGGTACACTGTCCTGATTAATATTACAAGGAGGTTTATAAGTAAAGTAAGTAAGCAATGGTATGGACGCTGCCCACTGGGCAGGATGAGCAGGTATGCCCTCCTGATTAACATTACAAGGAGGTTTATAAGTAAAGTAAGCAAGCAAAGGTAAGGGTGCTGCTTACTGGACAGGATGAGCAGGTATGCTCTCCTGATTAACATTACAAGTAACATTATAAGTAAAGTAAGTGAGCAAAGGTATGGACGCTACCTACTGGACAGGATAAGCAGGTACGATGTCCTGATTAACATTATAAGGATGTTTATGCTGTGTTTAGAATCAACTATACTATGTCCAGTTGTAAATAAATTGGTAATCAAAGTTATGGAAGTTTAATAAAGGTTGTCAAATGTGATTCGGTATGATGTGTTTATTGAAGGGGACCGGGACAATGTATAAATTTCAGATAAGATGGTTATTTGTCAGTGCTACTGGAGAACTCCCTTTGAAAGATGTTCATTACAGATAAACTGCATTTAATATGATTGGAGGTATACATCCGATAGGCCCATATGTGAGTGACATTTTATGAGCTGATTAATACAGATTGGGGTATGATACATGCATACTTCACTACACATACTGTCCTCTACTCACAGTTGGGTTATGCAAGAAGAGAAGATAATTTTCCCTTAAGCATTCTGCCAATCAAAGAAATGCAAGTGCATTTTTAATTTTATTATCACAATTATTCTTGCAAACATAGTCAACTATGTTTCATAACTATATCATTAATGAGATATGCTACTTACAAAAATGTGTTTATGAAAGCATTAATGAGACATTTCTTGAAATAATCATAATTATTATATCTATTTGTATGTAATGTCATTTTCCTAATCAAAGTGTTGTTAGAAATTGCATTCTGACATCCCTTGTGAACCATGGATCACCGGAGATTTATTTCTAAAGTCAGTACACTTATACCTTGTGCCACAGAGACAGTTAAACAGCAGGTGCATGTTCTCCACTCAGTACTGTCTAGGGTGTTGTTGTCCCTGCATTGCCACTAAGTGTATTTGCACTGCAGAAGGCTGCCCAAATAAAATGCTTTACAGTTTTCCATAAGCAGGTAACACTGATTGCTCACCACTCACTGGTGAGAAGGTGCACAAGGCAAGAAACAGGAAAAAAGTATACGATGTTCTGATAAAAGTAAATCATACAAGTGGTGTAACACTTTCCACGTTCCCTTCACATTGTCTGGATTTAAACCCCAGAGAAACTCTGTTAAAGGGCCAAAGGCACTACATTTACAGCTTCTACCACAGAACCAGGTCTACAGCACGTGCACATCATTCACTTATTAGTAGTACCACGCAGCAGTGACAAACCTGTCCTAAGGGAGATAACAGAAATGAAACTGTTCATCTTTCCTTTCCTTATGACCCCTTTTTGAGCTCTGCTAAGTAGTGCTGAAATTACAAAGGCAAAAAAAATACATAAAACAATTTATATTCTGCACACCTTGGGCAGTGGACTTTCATTCAGTGCTTAAAAACACTGCCACATGAGTGCGCTCTGCCAAAACATGTGCAAATGAGGAATACAAAAAATAAAAAATAATAGACAATTGTCAGTAGTAACAAATATATGGGAATAATAATGAAAAAGTAGGATTATGAAGTTTCCCACATATGTGAGTGGTACAACCTGATTGTATGCTCAGAAAATATGCATTAACACTCAGACAGAACACAATGTGGATTTCAACCCTTAGTTCAGTGCAATAACAACACACACTCAGTTGTGTTTCTTATCCCTCTTTGCTACCAACACAAGACCAGAAAAAACGCTGCTTTCTCATTTGCTTGAAAATGTCTAGATCAACGTGATATTGACAAACATTTTACACTAATAATACCCAACACTGTATTAATGTAAAGTTACCAACACTGCCAGCTATTTTTTTCTCTATTCTTTTTGAGCGTCTTCCTCTCCTCTCAGCTTAACTATAAGAATGCAATGTCACGGCCATTTATTTGCATCTTTGTTTTATTGTGTAACCTAGCTGATCACTAAGTGGAAGGAGTGGAGACTGAATGGATAGAGACAGACTATTACTGCTAGTTTCCTTAAGGAGATTCTTGTACAATTACTGCACTATATGTTGTCCTCTTCATAAACTCCTTTCATTTTCATATCTTAAATATATTTCAATATGCAAAAGAAAAAACAAATTTTGATATGTATGCAATTTTAAAAATTCACTGCTGGTATACTGCACATTTGTCAATTCTTGCTGTACTTTCTAAATTAGTGTGGCTAAATCACAGTATTATGTTATCATTTGCTATTGGAATTTCACCAGGTACAGCACACAGCTGTATGTCTAGTTATTGTTAATACTTCCATCAAGCAGACATTTGCATGATTGCTGTCATCATTACAGACGTTATTGGAATGGATGTAATGCTTATGTATTATTTATGCATTTATTCATTTAATTAATTATTTGTTTGTTTATTTAGGGGGACTCCCTTACCCTGTGTGTACCCAAAATGAGTACTGTGTGTTCAATTGTTTTGTGTTAAGGATGGGTGCACTGATTTGGTTTGAGGAGAATTCTTTCTGTATGTGCTGTAAATGCTTTTTTTTTTCAATTTCATGTCATATAGAATTATGGCACGCAGACCATCTGTTCCACAAAAGTCACCATTCAGTGATGCAGAGAATCCCAGTTATGTTATATATATATATATATATATATATATATATATATATATATATATATATATATATATATAAGGCATGTAATGCCATTCTAGATATCTTCATGTGTTACTACTTCTACACCTGAAAACATGAAAACATCAATATGTGTGCCTTACATGGGGGGGGGGGGGGGGCAGTCAGCCTCATTAAGGCAGAGCATTACTCTCTTGTCCTTGTGTCATTTGCATTGTGATGCTTATTAGTTTTCTTTCCACTGCCTTCCCCTTTTTCCAGGGACATCAGAATTACCATCTGAAAGACTGCCCGCACCTGGAAAGCACAGACTGTCTTTGATTAGTAATAAATTGGTAATAAGCATTATTTAGATGTAAGCCTGAGGAGAGAGTAAAAGTTATTGTATTCCTTTAACATCTGAAATTGTTTAACATGAGTGTGTAGAACTAAGTATGGATCACTTCCACTCACTATTTCTTTCCTGCTTGCATTTATTGATTATTATCACAGGTGATTCTGACAGTGACAGTGTAGAAATCATACCACCTGATGTCAGAGTATCGGTAGCCTCTGATGATGATGGTGGTAATACAGAGGCACAGTCAGAGGGTACAGATGTTCAGTCTGACACTGAGGTTGTAGCTCACACATCCCCTGACTTTATTTTAGACATATTCAATATGCCTATGCATACCCATTCCACTCAGGCATCAGATATAGGACACGTTGAGAGTGACATGGTTAAACAGGGTAGTGTAGTTACTCTAGATGCAAAGCTAGATAAGTCTACCCATAGCCATCATGAGGGCATGACACCACACAGGAGTGTCGCTAAAGGTGATTGGAGGATGCCTAGCATCCACCTTCATGATGATGTTGGGTCATTATGTGCCGCAAGATGTATTTATAGGACCATCATGGAGGCACTGGCAAGTTCCACAAGGGCCTTAGAAGAGATTATGTGAGTTTAAATGTGGTGTATTCTGACATGCATGGTTGCTTCAACCATGTAGATGAGTCATTGGCTAAGATGAGTGACACACTGGGTTGAGCAGTGTCTGTGATGGGACATCTGCTGGGAGAGTATCAGCACCCAGGTGTCTGTAGAGATGCAACATCCTCTGGTGTTAGCCGACCTGGCTGTGCAAGATCCTGTTCCTGTAGTGCCGCTACTTTCACTGCTCCATATGTGATTAAGATGTTCATACCCAGACATGGTACACCATGGGTTTGTGGTCCTGGAGGTAGTCATGAAGAGAGATCATCCAGTAGACTTTGTTCACATTCAGGTAGCATCCCCAATTTGAACCAAGGATATGGAATTAGAGTGCAACTCCTGGCAGAAGGGGTTTGTGTGGTCAAGAGTGGAGACACTGAACCGACAACTCTACATTTACAGTTCAGATCTGTCCAACATGGCAGGATGTAGTGCTAGCACAGAGCTTTATTGTGCCCATGCAGACACACACGTTTCACAAAAACTGTCCATACCAAACCACACACATGCAAACTAAGAAAACCTTAATGTTGATTGGGATATATCTCTTGTTAGTGGTCCTGAGATATTTCTTACTTTACTGAATGTTCTGTGTTTTTTGGTGTCAGCCTTGCCTACTACCCCCCCCCCCCGTGCAAATGATGATGACTGTGCCATGCCCTTTGTTCATTTGAGTTTGACTTAGTATTGCATACACATCTGATGCACAGAGTAAACAGCTGAGAGAGTCTTTCTCAGTATGTTCATTATATGCATATTTAGTGCATAACAGGATAGTGGATTTTTCTGTAAATACATATTTTGGAAAGTTTTTTTTTTATTTAATATTGTAATTCATGCATTCAAACCAGTGATGTTGCATTCCTGCTTATTGCTCTACTTGTGAAACTGCTGATAGAATTGTCATGTTAACTGTTTTGTGTGCTGTGGGTAAGTGAACAGCTTGATACCAGTTAGTGTATACAATGCATACCTGTGTATTGCAAATATCAATTCTGTAAGTGAAGAATGCTGTTAGAGGACACCTTACACAGGTTTTGATTGACAAGATTTATGATTGACAGTATGCAGGTACTTTATCTTCTTACACATTTGTTCATATAATACAAATTCTTCACTTGCAGTACCTTGACATTACTGCAGTTATGAATCATGCACTTTGTGACTGTCTCTGTCTGATGCTATCTGTACATAGACACTACATAAAGTTTATGAGCATCAGATGGCATCACTTTTAATATTTGTATGTGCTTAGATTGTTGTGCTTATTCTTTTGCTGTTAAGTGCGTGTGTGCTATCCTTTGCCTTTTAGCCAGGGCAAGGGCATGTTGTGCATACCTTTGTCTGCGGGCTACATGTACAGCTGAAGGTTCTCGCTCAGAATCCTCATCTGTGTGTGCTGAAGGTGTTGGCCCTGCCTGTGGTACAGGAAAGTGTGGTCCTGGGCCTTACTGATCCTGTTGCAGCTGTTTCCTCAAGATGATATTGTACAATGTGGCACAGACTGTGAGAATTTCTGCACATGTGCCTGTGTAGTACTGCAAGGCACACTGTGATGCGTCTAGACAGTGAAATTGTGACTTCAACATGCCAAACACACACCCTGTGGTGTTTCTAGTTTGTGTGGGCTCATTATATCCTTCTTCTTTGGATGTGTGTCCATTTTGGATGGGTATCAAGAGACACAGTTCCAGTCCATAACCTGCATCAACCAGTAGATGGACTTTTGGAACATCACCCATAGCAAACCTTGTGTAAAGCTGCAAGGTATGCCATATGTGCGAGTCATGGTAACTGCCTGGGTTGCCTGCACAGGCATTGAGGATGATCCCTTGAGGCATTATAAACAACCTGGCAGTTGATTGAGTGGAACCCCTTCCTGTTGATGTATGTCCTTCCCTGTACACCAGCTGGTGCCTTTATTTTTATGTGAGTGCAGTCTATGGGCCCCAAGACTTCAGGGAAGTGTGGAACAGAAGAAAAGTCCTGCATTATTCTTGATCTCTCCTCTGGGGTACAGGGAAAATAGATGTACTCCCCTGCATGTTCTAGCATAGCATTGAGACATTGGTGAAATATTCCAGAGGCTGAGGCCTGTGACACCCCTAATATATCCCCTGTGGGTCTCTAGAATGTACCAGCAGCTAATATCCTTAATGCTACACATGCCTTAGTTTCGACTTGTATAGGTTCTCCTTGATTTAACCTGGGTCTAAGGTGGGGCAGCAGAGGTTGCAGAGTTCCTGTAGTGTTTCTTTACCAACCCTGAATTGCTCTATTATTATAATGTCATGCAGTCCATGATATGTTACACAGGGTCTGGACACCCTTCTTCTCCTTGGATGAGGTTACTTTATAGCTTCCCGAATGACTCTGCCATATTGCATTGGTTCATTAGCATGTAATTCATATGATTACGCTTTCATTAGCATACTCTGCTCTTTATCTTTGTTTGACAGCTTTACACTATGTGAGCCATTTAATGAATACAGAATGGTACGCTATCATGTGGATGTTGTACCATGAAGTGCCCATAATAGCAGCGTGGAAATTAATCATTCATGAATCCAGCCCTGTATTTGTTTTTGTATTATTTTTAAAGACTGCAAAATTATTATTGTAAAAATGTTTTGTAGTAGCTTTTCTCCCCAGGCATCCACTGAAAATGGGCTCCTACCCAGTTGGACTATCCCGATAATCAAATGTCAATAAATGCAAAAATAAATAAATGTCAATAGAACAAAAAAGGTAATAAAAGAAAGTCATATGAAACAAAGGAACATCTATTGTTAGGCAAAGCCATAACAAGGAATTGTAAAAAGGGGAGTAATCTAAGCATGGTGTGCATAGAATGTAAAAAGCATTTGACAACATCCCACATTCATCGATTATGTAATGTTTACAATAGCATAAGATACACCCCTACATTAATCAATTAGAATGCAGCGACTAGGAAACAATGCAGATCTCTTTACAGCTAAATCATGATAAAGGACTAATTATTATCCCAGTGATAAAACTCCTAAGGGGGATATTCCAGAATGATGCTTTGTTACCACTTTTAACTTATCTTGCACTTAACAGACTAGGCTATGGCTACGGTTTAACTTCCAGAAAGCAACCTCATTGAAAGACACCTCATTTACTTTTTGTGGATGATTTAAAATTGCATTTTGAGCACCTGATAGCACAACTACAGGTAGCTACAACTTCCTCTGATGAAATAAGAATGACATTCAGTCTTGATTACTGTATATAAAATGTAAAATTTAAACCAGGAAAGATGTGGCACCATGATAACATCAACCTGGGCAGGAATGTATTATAAATGATCTTGAACAGGGGGCCATGCATAAATATATGGGAATATCTGAGGGGTCAACAATAAAACATGAATAAATGAGAACAAACCGTAGTAAGGAATACCTCAGGAGACTAAAGCTAATGATGAAAACAGCCTTGAAACTTAGGAATGAGGTTCAATCTATAAATTAGCTAGCTCGTCTAACTTACAGGTTTGGTGTGATTGTGTTGCTGAGAAAGCAGTGAATCAGATGGACAAGGAAATAAGAAACATGCTTCAGGTTTATCAAATGATATACAAAAAGCAGTGCATGTCAATATTACATATCCCTCAGTATGAAGTAGTTTAAGCCTACTTGAAACTGACTATATGTTTAGGTCTGCAATCGTGGAACTGCATATATATTTGTTGACTTAATCAAATCCAAACATGTGAATACTCAAAAGCATGAAAAGAAAAAAACAAGAAGTCTGTTGTCTATTATTTACATATTTGTTAAGTTTAACAGAAGCATTTTGGAAAGATTTGGAAATGGAAATCAAATCAGCTGACAAAAATCAGACAGTAACTGAAAGTGCCAAAAGCAAAATCAAGACTCTCTCTCTGTATCTATATATATATATATATATATATATATATATATGTTACATAACGTATATATGTGTGTATGTGTATATAGAGAGATATATATAGAGATATATACAGATCCAGAAGAAAAGGAAGGAACAATGAGGAAAAAGTATTATTATAGTGCCAAGTGTAGAGAGCTCTTGGAAAAACAACATATTAACCACAATGGCATGCAAGAATGGTGAAAGAAAGATGTATTTAAACCAAATAATGAATGGCTAATAGTAGGAGCTCAAGATAGAAAGCTGCATACATACTGGTTTACAAAGTCTATAGAAAAAGTGGGTGAAGGGGACAAATGCAGGTCTGTAATACAGAAACAGAAACAGTTACACATCTCATTGCTGGCTGCGATAAACGTATGCCTGAGAGTCTGTATAGTGAAAAGCACAACAATTTGGCAAGATTGTGTTTGGGGGGATTGTGGAGACACTGTATTATACAAGAAGGTGAGAAGCAATGAAAATAAGAACCAGAAAGCAGTACAGAAAATAATGAAGTTTTGATCACATGGGATTATCAAATTCCCACAGCAAAGAAAATAGAAACAAGAAAACAGATATAGTAGCCAGAGAACAAAGGACATAAGTAGCATTAGTCATTGAGACAGCTACACCCAGGGGATTATAGTGTATTGTGTAGTTTGAGACATAAAGGAGATCTAAACTATAGCTCTGGAAATTTGAGATATGTTTACTGGCAAGCTACTGTGTACCTACCTGATAGAGTACACCTTGGAAACAGGACCACACCAACCCATGAAGCAAGTCCATTGTAGGGTGCCTTAAAGAGTTATGCATACGCTGACAGAGGACCTGCAGGACATGTTGGGAATGCATGAAATCCAGAAGTGCAATAGTCCCTGAGCCTCATTGGTGGTGCAGGTGTCAAAGAGAGATGGCAATGTTAGGTGTTGTGTAGACTATAGAAAACAGAATGTCACACAGAATCAGATACATACCCCTTGCCAGAACAAATGAAATCTTGCAGCAGATGTATAGGTTATAGTATTAACCACCTTGGGCTTGACCAACAGCTACTGGTACTTACCATTTAGTCCTGCAACCAGAGGGAAATCAGCATTTGTGACCCCCCTTCCTGTTTATACAAATTTACTAAAATGCTATGTGGAGTGAAGAATGCCCATATCCATGCCCATGTCCAGAGGCTGGTAGTTCTTATCCTAGCTGGTGGGGGGTTATGTCCTTGCTTATCTGCATGTTGCTGTCTACAGCATGCCATGGGCAGAACATTTTTAATGTGTCAGGGAGGTGTTGGGAGGACTGCAAATGGAAGATCTGGCTATTAAGGCCAACAAGTGTTAGGTAGGTATGGCAATGGAATCTTATCTTGGTCATAGAGTGGATGGAGTAAGATTTACCTGAAGCCATAGTGAAGAGTACTGAGATAGGGCCTTACCCTTTTACAAGGGATACCAGCTCGAATAGCCTTTTTAGTCAAGGAATTAAATAGTGTATCAAAAGAGTGCATCCTTATCTCAAGCTCCATTTCTTGAGGGAGGCTTCCAGAAAAACTTGGGATGAAGGTCCAATGAGGAAGACATTTTGATGCCATGGAAGAAAAACTGATGTAAGATGCATTATCTGTCCTTTTTATCTTTCCTGTCCTAGTTCATAATGTAGCGCATTTGAAACCTATAGTTAGATTTTATAAAATCTGCAACAGAAGCTGCACTTTGAAGTTGCCTATGTGAGATATCTTAACAGTGAGAGGAGAACTGTATTTGTTGTTTTTTATTATACAAAAGATAACATGTCTATTGAACTTGTACTACTGTTCTAATGGAAAAGCCATGCATTCTGCAATGAAATGTAAGATATTTTTTGTATTCAGAAAATAATTAACTGCTTGCTTGTAATTGTGTGAGGGCTATAAAAAAGTACAGTCAGGAAACTCTTGAGCTCAGTGTAATAAAATATGCTAGGTATCAGCTATAACAGTGATAACTGAAATCTTGTGTTTACTTCCAGGTAGTCTTTCTGCAGTTTTGTTTCTTGAAGGCAGAAAAATCTTTATTAATCTTGGTTCCTATGGATAAAAACAATAAGCTAATATACTCTGAGCTGAAACAAGTACATAGATAGGCTGTCCTGCAGCTCAGTTAAGGGTCAGTATTTTTGAGTTAAAGTCAGTTAAGCCATTTAGCTACTATTAATGAGAGAGTTTTCCTTTTAAGTATTCTATCTGGAAATACATTATTTCCAGATATTTTGAAGTTAGGTGGATGGATGGATAGATAGATAGATAGATAGATAGATAGATAGATAGATAGATAGATAGATAGACAGACAGATAGATAGATAGATAGATAGATAGATAGATAGATAGATAGATAGATAGATAGATAGATATGTGTATAGGTTCATAGGTGCTTTATGCAGAAAAGACAATTACAAAGAAGTGCTATACTACTAACATATCTGTACTCCAACATGCTCTATTTATGCTGTGGAAGAGATTAAGATCGCTTGAGTAGGTGTTTATTCCACAAGTGGACTTGCAGTAGATCATGATGCTCTGTACGAGAAGCAAAGATCACTCTTCAGTAGCCTGTTTCTTACTGAGAAGAGGGGCAAGGCTTTGAGATGGCCAGTGTACTTTTTATGATTTATGCCCTTGATTTCCTTGGTGAGGAAGCATTGTGGTTGTTCAAGTTGTGTTAAGTATTTGGACAGGTACATACAGGACTGGACAAGATACACAATGAGTGGCTTATTAAATGCCATATACAGTTGAATGATCACACACACTCTTGCACCTGGGCATCATAACCTTACTAATAAGCTGCACAATGAAAAAGGGCTTTCTTACAATAGTTGACACATGGTTATTGTCAACATACGTTCCCAGGTCCCTAATTACTGCATCAATTTTCAAGGGGGTGTTATTGATGTGAAAGCTACGGGAGACATCAAGGAAGACTATTTTACATTTTACGACACCGTCTATTTGTCTGGAAAAAATGTTTTGTAGGATCTCAGTGCCCTTTAGAGAGTTTATGGTGCCATCACGTTTACAGTCTCCTGCAAACTTGGTTAGATGCAAACCCTTTATATTAACTTTGACCACTGAAAAGTAAATATCAAAGAGCAGTGGCTCAGGGACTGAACTCTGGGGCACACCACTACTAACATGCCTTTTGGAAGTAGACACCTACCCTAATTTCCTTGGTTCTATTTGTGGTTCAATTTGTTATCCAGTGAGTTACAAGGGGATTAAAATTTAGCTGAGACAGTTTATCAGCAATACCCAAGTGTGGGATGGTGCTGAATGTCTTGGAAAAGTCTCGATATATGGTGTGTATGGATTTTCCCTCATCCTTTGCTTCAATAACTTACTCAAAGAAGTTCACCAAGTTAAGTAGGCAGGATGTACACCTGACAAAGCTATCCTGGCTTGTGTCAAGCAGTTGTAGATTACCAGTGTTCTTTTTAATTAATTCCATAATGATCCTCTCCATAGCCATACAGATGAGGCCTGTCACACACATGGGTCTATACTTCACTGGAGCTGTTGATGCTCCACTTTTGTGCAGGGAGATGACTGTCACTGTCCTCCATTTATCCAGCACAAAGGATGTTTGGAGGCTGATACTGAATAGCCTCTGTAGAGAGTTTGATGGGTCATGTTTCAGGCTGGTCAGTAGCCAGCTTGGTATGTTATCTGGTCCCATGGAAGCAGTTCTATTGGTCTTGGAAAGTGTTTTGAGGATTTGTTCTTGGGAGATTTGAAGATGTAGATGCAAATATGGGATATGGGAATGTTGGCAATGGTTGGGAGGGGTGAAATTAGAGCTGAATTTATCCACTACTAGAGTGGTTATATCCTCAGAGCATGAGTATGTGGTATCACTTACTTTTAGCTCTGAACAGTGCTAGGCATTGTCTGTGATGTTTCTAACATAGCTAAATATGGTTTTATGGTTATCTTTTACCAGGGTGGCTATTTTACCACATATCTTGCTTTGGTTGATTTGATCAGGGGGTCAGAGTTCTTTAATAAGTTTACCAAGAGCATTTTTGACTTCTTGTTATTTGCATTTATTATTGTATACAGTGACGTCCAGTTAAAATCTCACCAGACTGCCACCGATTAAATGTGTCTTCTGGCCATTAACCCACAGGACTACCAACAATTAATGTGACATCCCTTACTATCCTGGGTCAGTAAGTAAGGAGCTTCAATCCTCACTACAGACTCCAATGTGAAACTGTTACTTAAACAGGAGTAATGTTTCACAATTCTCCCCTAAGAGCACAACATGAATATGCTCTATAATCTGGGACTGGACTGTATAGTTCTGTCCACCCCTAATGTAACTCCTTATTACACACATCAGAGCAATGCGTCCCAATTTAAGACCTCTGATGCACTCACACTCAAAGTAAATTTAAATCTCAAGCATTCAAACACTTCTGGGAAAGCCTGACATAGATTTCCAGCTGTGTCCCTTCCCTGAAATAATTTGGTAATGCTACCATCAATAAGAGTGTCTTCATGCCCTTCTAAAGGGGTGTTCAGTTATGAAAATTAAATAAAATGAATGATAGCTATGACCAGAACAGCCAGGCCTTCAAGGGGACCTGGAGAGTATCAAACATGTATAAACACTCTCTAATCTCTAAATAAAAACACTGATTTCCAGCCACAATGTAAAGTAGTGAAAACCATTTACTAATAAGTAAAATGAATACAAGAATATAAATCAATAGCTTTCAATAGACACCAGAATTTCATCACCAGAAATATAAAATTAAACTGTAGGAAAGAAGTCCATCATTCTGCAAAACTCTATCTGAATAACTAAACTTTTCTAATATAACTAGGTAATACTGCCCCTGATGTAATCTAAAGTATAACAGCAAGGCAAAGGCAGGCTTGCAGTTTTTGGGGAGTTCTCTTTCCTTTGGAAATGACTGCACAGAACTGTAACTGATTGCAGCTCTTCACAAACTGCTCAGTACTTGACTAACTGCACAACTTAACAGTCTCAGCTGTCTTATTTAAAAAAAAATAGTCAGGTATTTTAAAATGTTCTTTTTCCTGTCAATCATCTGTTCAAATAAACATCTAACAACCAGGAACATTCTAATGACATCTTCTACTGTTCAGCTGATTCTCCGCAGTACTTTAGAATCTCCTTCACAAACATGCAATTTGAAATGTATCAAAACGCTGACAGATTTGTTAAATATTCTGTGTAAACAGAGAGATACTCAACATTTTAAAAAAACATATTTACATTTCACAATTTGACATGCTGGCATACGATGCAAGTTAATCTGAGAATATCAACAAATCTCCTGCCAGACATGCTAGCACAGATGACAGTGTTTTAATTTTCTTCACATTTACAATGCATTGTTTCTTTTATTGTAGAGGCAGCTTATAGTAGGGCTCCACTACATGGCTTTATTTTTAAATTTCATATGTGTGTGTGTATCAGTATGTGTGCTCAGATGTAAATAAGTAATAGTACGTCCAGAAAGCAGTTACTATTGTCAAGGGGCACTGAAGGCACCAATGTTCAAAAAAGGAGTGATGAGAAAGAATTCTGATGTGCTAGACCAAAGATTTGGTAAGTGGACAATGTGGAGTCTTACTCTAGGTTTAGTAGTTGGAAGTCCTTATCCCGGGCAGCAGTACATATTCCATGTATGCTCTTGAGGCCAGGTTGCATGTGGTGAATTGTTAGTGAATCAGATTTGCATGCATCTTTTTTTACTTTAACTTATTGGGTGTAGGTGGCATGACTTAAGAGGTGATTCATCTAGTGGCCATCATACCTGCAAAGGCAGTGGAGCTGATCAAAGGACCATCACGCCTGCCTGTCACATATCCAGCATTATGTCTGTTGACAGTGGTGAGGTTTAAAATCCATTTGCCTGACAAACATTATAATCAATATGAGTTGTAAAGGTAAACTGATGGTTTTGTTGGAATCAAGGGTAGTTATTACGTGAACAGAGTGCAACCATCTACCTAGAAGTGAGGTTATGAACCAAGTATCGTGATCCCAAAGAAACATTTTGCAATTTTAAAGAGCACAGCTTAGTTTTTTTTTTTTTTGATGTTTAGGTTTGGTTTTACTCACTTCATCTAATTACTGATATCTTTGAGGTCACCACTAAGAACTGAGCTGATACTTTCTGTTGAAGAATAAACATGGTTTATATTGCCAGAGAGAAAAATGTAGGTATGTTAGTAAGGGTGATAGTGAAGACATTTTTAACAAGAGTGAAAAGCAGTAGGCCACGTGTGGAGCCCACAGGATATCCCATATAACCTGTTTTGACTGAAGGAAAGAGCTGCTAATGTGGACCTTTGAATGACTGGTGACACAAATAACTGTTTATGCATTTAAGAGCAGTGAGCAAGACTGTGTAATGATATAATTCTTGAAGAGGCTGAGGGTGTTGCATAATGATGAATGCCTTTGTAAGGGCAGTAAAAACCATCCTGGTAGTTTGAAATTGTTCATGCAATGAAAGATGTAATTACCACGGAATAAGGTGGCTGCTAATATATTGCAGCCTTTTCTGAAGTGGTTTTAATTTGAATGTATGAGGCAAAATGAGTTAAGATGGAAGGCAAACTGTGATGATATGGCAAGATTTAAAATTTTAGACAATTTGAAGAGGAGATGAATGAGATTGTTTGAGAAAAGCAGTAATGGACTACCCTGCTTGTTGAGGAAAATTACTATGGATTATTTCCACAGCTTTAGGAAGATGCATATTAATTGTGACAGGTTAATGATGTGTCAGTGATGTGCTGGCACTAAGTGTCTCAGCATTTGGGATCATTAGCATCAGGCTAGCTGATCCAGCAGCCCCCCTACACACACACACACACGCACACACGCACACGCACACGCGCACACACACACACGCACACACACACACCTACATAGACATTTTTAACCATTTATTTATTTCTTGAATTGACTCATTGCTTCTATACCTTTAATTACAATCAGAGAGTTTTTTACCATTGTTTTTGCTTCCTACAAGAAGATTGGGTATTGGATTTACCTAACAAATTAGTGGCCTTCTTACAGAATCCTTTTGTGTTGTTGAGAAGCCTTGGTTGATGTGTTTGGTGATATGTGGCCTTGGCATTCTGAATATTTTATACTAGTTTCTAGAATGGAAATACTTAATCCAGTTGGCATGAAAGGGAAGAACTTTAATTGGCTACAATACACCTTTTTTCCTGAATTGCTCTCTCGAACTTCTTTTTTCCATCTAAGGGACAAGATTGTGTTTAATTTATCTCATAACTACAGAGAAATACCTGTGTAGAAGGGGGAAAATACACCAACCAGAAATTCTATTACTATGTTGCAGTCCTTATATGTAGCAAATACGCCAGACAATGCATGCTAAATTCTATCATAGTGAGTGATCATGTTTATCCCTAAAGGGCATGGTTAGAATTCCAGGCATCTTGACTGTCTTTACAAAAAATAGGCTGGTAATGGTGATGTGACTGCTAAAAAGGGTTTGTGGTAATAGGAATTAGACTAATGGGATATGTTTGAATGAGAGATGCATTTCTCCCACAGTTCTATTTTTGCTCTATTGCAATTTGAAGAACAGGTACGGTAAATCAAATATATGGGTAATGACAGTGGATGATTGGATGTTAGCCTAGAATCAGAAACTGGTGATACTGTTTATGTAACCACTGCTCAGACTATGAGACATTTCATTTCATGCTCTAAGTCTTAAAGTGTATGATGTTTTGTGGGGTATATGAAGATGATTTAGTTCAAAGTTTCTTGCAAGAAGAAGGAGATTAAGGTAAAAGTATGTTTTAGGGCAGTTTATGATATTATGCCTCTATAGCTTGTGTGTGTGGGTTTATAGCTGTGTGAGGAAACATTTGTTATGAAGTGCATAGGCCACCAAGTGAAAGTATGTAAGGGACAGTGGAAGTCCATTACTGGGGATACAGTGCAGGTTGTGGTGCCCTTAGATACTGTGGAGTTGTGATTTCCTGATCTGAGATTTGGTAATATAAGCATTTTACTCCTGATCCGACTGTCACTATAGTCATTAATCAGCAACTGTGAAGGGCCATTATACAGGGATAGGGACAGGCAGAAAACAAATTCATGAGACCACAGTTGGCCAGGTTTATATGTGATCTGTGTGACAACCTACAGGAGGGTCTGGCTCATTTATGTAGTATACTGGAAAGCCAATTTAAGGAGTCTGTATCCTACAGATGTCCATTTTTGGCCACCCATCATGACCCCTGCCCTACTCATGCCTAGTCCACCTCCACTTCTTTTGGGGAAGCCCTCCATGGGAAGGGTAGGGCATAATCTAAATCCCATTGTGCTGTTCAGTGTTTAAAACACTATGGAATGACATGGGCATAGACATGGATAGGTATTTATGCTGAGACCACACATACCGCATCCCCCAGTTTGGAATCACAAAGTGCTTCATCCTCTGTAAGTTGTGCAGATCATGCCCAGAAGCATAGCTAAGGTGGTGTGAAGAGGGTAGCTATCCTGGGAGCAAGGTGTTTGGGATCTGAGTGTGGCTGGCAAGAATGGACTTTTTTATTTTTTATTTTTGCTCCTTCTGAGACAGGAGGGTGTGGGTCAGATGATGTGGCACCATTTGGAGAAAGAACATCTTTATTCTTTTTTTTTTTCCTCCTCGACTCAGTATAAATGGGTGCCAAATCAATGAGCAGCACCATGCACCACATAAGCCATTTATGGCTTTGATCATGCCTATGAAAATCCCAGGAGAGGATGAGATCTCTGTAGGTGTCCTAGACCTGTCTGCCAGACACCACCACAATGCTGCATCCTCTTCTGGGACTGTGACCATGCACAGACTGACAGACAAATGCACACATAATAGTACCACCAACCTCTGGCCTGTCACAATGTAATATTAACACCTTCCCTTTCCTGACTTCCCACATTTACCCATACGTGACAAATACAGTTGCACACAACATTAACACACAACCCCATCTTACCCCACATACACTGTGGCTATTGCTGACACTTGGTCAATATGATGACAACTGTGCCCTAGTCTTAATACTCCTTTACCTGTATAGTCAGTATCTAATGCACAATGTGGACAGTCCATGCTTGATTGTATTACTACATGCATCATTGTTACTGTTGCATGTGAGGTTTAATCTGGCACACAGTTATGAACCAGATATTGCGTTTTAGCAAGTGGCATGGCATACTTCACTCATACCTGCCTTGCACAATCATCACCTGTAGCATGCTCCTGCACAGGTTTCTCCTCATGCAACTCCTGCATTGCTGACCCCATAACACCCTCTTTCCAGATGCCTTTTCCCTACTTCATCTGAGTAGCAACATGTCATGTAATAGTGCATATACTGCAAATGTTTTAATGCATGTTTCAAGGTCATACTGCTCAAGGCTTCTCCAGAAACATCTAGACAGTGGAAGTGGGCCTTAAGCATTCTGGACACATGTTCACCAACAATTCTGGTATGTGATAAGACAGTTCGGTATGCATTCTTTGCTGCGGTCTTCAAGTTTCTTATTGGAGTCATTAGTCTTCTTCCAATGCATATCTAGCATTGCAAGTAAGCTGAACCTGTGGAAAATCACCCCCATACAAACCACTGCTATATTCCCACATGTGCCATAGTGGACTGCTAACACATTATATGTTACACCCTGCATATTGCAGACCACCTGACAGTTGATGTAGTGAAATCAGTTGATATAAAGTTATCTGTGTTTCCCAAGTGAGTTTATGATAGCAATGGATTCCAGTACTTCTGGGAATTGGACTATGGCATAAAATGCCCATATTGATTCATAGTTTTACAGGTAAATACTAGGCTAGATGCCCCTGTGGGCCATTTTAAGCTCCCTTTTGGTGCTTGAATTAACTTATCCCATTCAGTGTTAGATTGGCCTTACCTATTCCATGGTCAGTAATTATATATTAGCCCCAGATGTTGCTTTGTTACTATGTAGTGAAAGGGAACCACATATGCTCCATCACAGTCTCTAGTATGACATCTACATATTGTTGAAGCATCCCTCAGGGAAGGTCACAGCCACCATGTCCCATTTTATCATTGAAAGGTCCCTGTAGCTAAAATTCTTAGACATAGATATGTCCACAGAGATGGATACTCCATGCATTCCATACCTACAAGCCTAGTTATGAGAGCAACCAACTCCTGCATGGTGCCTCTATCCACATGGTAGTGGTTCATTATTTCTGTGTCGTGGAAGGGCATGGTATGTTAGGCATGGATGGATGAACTGCTGTCACTGCAGGTGATGTTACCCACCTTCATGTATATCAGCTGTGAGAACAGCCATATACCTGTTTACAAGAGTGGAGGCTCACACATATATTTTCACAGTCTCTCCCATAACACCAGAATTTTACTGCAGTCAGCAGCAGTGGCAGTCATATCTTGTGCAAAATTTATACATGTCTGAATCATGCTGCCATATTTTTTTACCTTCATTTGATTTCATTATGACCATTATTTTAATAATGGTGCTCATTTTCTTGTAATTATATGCTCATTTGAATAGTATGCCAGCCATGATATTTTATGGCCTAGTGCGATTAGGCTACGTGCACCTCTGAATCACGTCATCTCTGTGTGTAGCTGCATGTCATTCAAATTTGCCTTTGGAGATGCACAAAAATGTCTTAATCTGAGCGAGTTTGCTTCTTTGCACAGTGCTAAAAGTGTATGTGATGCAAGCCACCAAGAAAATGCAAATTCATTTTATTTTATCTAAACCATTAACATGCTGAAAATATGTATTTATCTGTTCACTGGTTTCAGTCTTGTTTCTTGAAAGTGAGGCAAGAAACAAAAAGGCATGTCTTTTGTTAAACTGGTGAAATGAGATTAGCAAGCATGTTTTCTGAACATGTTGCTTATGTTACAAAGGCTTCTTACTAGAATTTGAGACCTAATAATGTCAGTCTTGAAACTGAGAAATGTTAAATACAGTTCAACATGAGTAGCAGAAAACTTAAAAAGTTGATATAATATATTTAAAGGATTATTTTCTTTTGTAAGGCTAAGTCTATTTGCATTGTACACACCCTCACTAACTATAAATACCAACTAAGAGACATTTCAGTGTTAGTGCATATATTTCCACATACTTCCACTTAACCCCTTGCAGTTTTAATACTTGCAGTTACTTTCCTGAAACATACAACAGAAACCTTGCTACAAAATTACTTTTTGTCCACTTGGCTCTCTGATATTGGTGTTCGCATTGTGGATTGCTTCAATAACACTGCCACAATGGCTGGCCACAGACCAAAACACTAAAGGTGGAGGAGTGTCCATATTCATCAAGGATAATCACACCTTCAGGCTAGTTGCCCAACACAATGCATCTGAAATTCTCCAGGTGCAACTAACACTAGGTAAGACTGCAATTCAAATTGTAGCTTGCTACAGATCCCCCACCATGCCCCAAGATTCTCACTACACCTTTCTAAACATACTGGAAAATATTAAGATACAACCAAACACCCTAATATTGGGTGATTTCAATTACCCTGCCATTAACTGGGAAAACTATTTGGGTACCAACACCTTTTCTCAACAGTTCTTGGAATTCATAAATTCCAACGCCCTGGATCAACTAATCCATTGTCCCACCAGGGGCTCCAATATCCTAAACCTGCTCATTACCTACATGGGAGATAGATGCTCCACACCAGTGGTCACCCCCTCATTGGTCAGGTCTGACCATAAGCAAATCACCCTTGACATTCACATCGCACCCCCCAGTAAGAAAACCTCTGTAAAAAACTTTTCCAAAGCCAACTTCATGCTGCTTAAGTCAGAAGTGACAAACTTCATGGCACCCATGCAGACAGGAGCTGAAAGTTCAACTGCTGAATCCTACACTAAGGCACTGTACAAGCACATCCACTTGTGCACAAATCGTGCCATCCCAAATAGAACCAAGACGCTCGCCTCCAAAAAAAGGAAGGCAATCTGGTGGTCCCATGCCATAAACAAACTATATAACAGAAGGAAGAAACTGTTGCAGAAAATAGGAAAATCATAAAATCCTCCAAAGCTAGTTACGAAAATAAAATTGCCAAAGATTCCAAAGACAATCACAAGGCATTCTATAGTTATGTCAAGAATCTAAATGGCAATGCTCAGATCTGCTCTGAGCTACAACATAATGGCATTAAATATACTGATCCCAAGGATATTGCCAATATCCTGGCAGATCGATTTGGTGCCAACTTTACCCCCTCTCACCCCCTAAAGGGCCCATCTCAATACCAAAAGATTGCCAAATTCCAGTAATCACGGCCACACAGGTAGAAACCGCACTCTCCAGAGCTAAGAATACAGCATCTATGGGACCAGATGACATCCTGGGCTGTGTACTACATGAACTACAAAATTAACTGGCACCTCACCTAAGTGTCATGTTTAATCATAGCCTCACCTCAGGCTTCGTGCCCACTGAGTGGCACACAGCTACAGTTATCCCACTCCACAAGGGGCGATCCACCTTGGATCCTGGGAGCTACCTTCCCATCAGTCTGACTAGCCTGATCTGCAAGGGCATGGAACGCATTATCATGGAACTTATAAACATAGATATTGGCAACCTTCAAACACCGGACCCCACCCAGTTTGGGTTTGTGAAGGGCCGATCTTGTCTCCTGAACTTGATTGCCTTCTTTGAATCAGTCTCCAGAGCTGTGGACGAGGGTAAGGTGGTCTACACAGCCTATCTGAACCTCGCCTAGGCCTTCGACACCATCCCCCACTCTGGAATCATAGATAAACTTACTAAGCTGGGCATAAATCCCTGTCACTTGATGGGCTGCCAGCTGGCTTACTGACAGAACCCAGACTGTAAAAGTAGCCAACTCCAAATCCAGCTCCAGACAAGTGACAAGTGGAGTACCTTAGGGTTCAGTCCTGGGACCACTCTTGTTTGGCATCTACTTCTCTGAAGTACAGGCCAACACTAAGGGACTCTGGCTAACAAAATTCACAGATGACTGCAAACTGGGAGCCATTACTGAATTGCCAAATGATGTGGATATTCTACAAAAGGGCCTTACAGAAACAGATGCTTGGTGCCAGAGCCATGGGTTCAAGCTTAATGCCAAGAAATGTATAGTTATCCCCTTTGGGATGAATTACCACATAGGTGGCAGTACACTAAACACCAAAAGTGTGATGAGAAACTTAGGGACACAGGTGGACAGTGGTCTCATCTTTGATAACCACATCGCCACAACAGTCAGGAAATCCTTCTATGTGGCACACCTCATCATTAAGGGCTTTTCATCCAGAAAAAAGGAGGTCATTGTCCCATTTTACTCATCCCTCATTAGACCCATTATAGAGTACAACTCCCTGTTTGGTCTGTGCCTCACAAGACATCTGCAACAGCTGGAAAGGCCACAGAAATACCTCACTAAAAGAATCACAGGCCTAAAGCAAATGCCCTATGCTGACTGTCTAAAAAAACTTCAGCTATACACTGTGGCATATTGTCTACTCAGAGGTGATCTCTGCTTAACATGCAAGGCCATGTCAAACCCTGAGCTGTTGGACATGCTCCACTTAAAGAAGTCCCAATCCCTCAGAGCCACGTGCTCCAGGGATCTAAACCTTGTCATCACAATGAACAAAACATGCTGGAGGGATAGGTTCCTGACCCAGAGATTCCCCATACTCTGGAACAGACTTCCCATATATGTCAAGCAGAGCACCCCCTATGCCCTCTTCAAAAGGAACCTTGACAACTGGATGGGAGATAGGAAATTCACCCTGGGGATCACATCAGTTGCCCTGCTAGACAGGGGTCCAGGGAAGTAAATATTGTGGGAAGAAATATCCGGGGAATTGTTTGGCTAGGCTTGTATAGGCCATAGGGCCGATAGCCCAGTAACAACCTATGAACCTATGTAATGATGGCATTGTCACTCCCCTCACTGTAACATAGTTAAACAATTACTCAGTGATGCAGAAGACTGTTGAGGAGGAATGGTCCAAGTGTCATGAATGCTCTTATTGTGTGGGAGGTGTTGCCATTACTATCTGATTGCTAAAAAGCCACATAAATAAAATTGCAAAGCAGATAAATATTATGGATATCCATATCTTTTCCATTACTTTATACATGTCAAATACATTGATTGCTAACTAACCCATTCAAAAAAACAACTGGATTATAATATAAGCACAACATACTGTTAAGTGACTCAGAGTCGCAAACTACAGGTTATAACTCAGTTGACTAATGTTTGTGGCAATGGCCAAACCTGAGCACTAATGATATAGAAATAATTTGATTACAATACGATAAACACAGAGATGATCATCTTTATATGTTCATATGTATAACTAAAAGCAATAAATAAATAGAACATTAGAATTATTCTTTAGAACAATGCCTGATAGATTAAGAACTTCAATATTATTTTTATATTTCACAACAATTGATAATAACAAGAGACAGAAGATGAGCTTTTTAAAAAAGATCTCGCCCTGCTGCTGTCAGTCAAACACACCTACTTTCTTATATAATGAAATAAGACAACGGTTAGTAAAATGTAACATATTCCTGCTTTGTAATAAGACAGCTGTTACTAAATTGCAACAAAGTCCTTCTCTAAAAAAAAAAATGTTATACCCATGATTGGAAGTTTTGAGTTACTAATGACATTCTCCGTGATTAATTACCATACACAAAATAGAGAATAAAGGAGACCTGAAGTAAATATTGTCATTTCATAGAAAACAGTAAAGAAAAAGTAATCTGTATTTCAAAAATTGTCTGGTTGTGGTTTCAATTGATGCATAAATCAATACTGAATTATTTCTCCACACCACACACTTTTAAAAGTAGACTGAAATAAACTGTGAAGATTTTCAAATGTGTCAGAAGTGTTTGATAGATGTTCCACAGTCCATTAAGCAAAGAAGAATGAAATCATAAACTTATTTTCTAGCTAAGTACTATGAAAGTTGACACTTTACTAAGAGTAGAAAAACACAGACTTAAGGGTAAAACATAAAAGAACAATTCCTCTTCCTATTTCTAAACAGTAATTGTTTCTCATGCACTTCTATGAATTTACAGAATAGACTTAACACATTTGACACTTTACTCCAGCCATATATTAAATTTTTCCTGTGTGATGTGACACTTAGTCAGACATCTGTACATATGTAACTATAATGTAAACCTTGTTTTTTGAATACCAGGCATAGTTTAGCTAGAATTCACTCTTGGATGGGCAAGGATAGCTGGTATCCGTGATGTTAAATTATTTATTCACTGTCATGTGTATCCTTCATTTATCCAGTCCTGCGACTTTATTCAGAAAGAAGATACAACTTTGAAAATGTTGCATTTAGTGTGAACAGGAGCCGGATATGTGACTAATGATAAGAAAATCATGAGATTAAAGGTCATTCAGAAAGATAATGGGATTCATTAATGCCTACACTAAGAGCCAAATTCCATAAAGTTTGGGGAATCGAGCATGTCATTTTTATCAGTGCAAAAAGTATGGATAAGCCTGTAATATGTAAATATGCCTGAGTGAACTTAGAATATTTTGATGCATAAAAAAGTTTCTCAGCAGCAACAGTTCACAGTATATCAGTCACAGCCACTCTGTAAGTCATGGAAACTGTCTCATAAAGTGTGACGTACATTAACAAAGTTATAACATACTATTTGTAATATCTACAACAATCTCTCCAGTAAGCATTGAGACAACTATGGGATATCTCCATAAGTCATTTATTAGTAAAATATATTTGAATGCACTTACAGATTCCAATGGAATCCATAACATTTCTGATAAAAAAATTAATAAAGGCAAAGGGCAATCATGGTCACATTGCCCGAGCTAACAGTAGCTAACAATGGGTGTGGGATATGTGTGGGGAACACATGTAATGTACCCAACTAAGGAAATAGGGAGATAGAAAAGCAAAGTTTGGGGTATAGGAGAAGAAGAGGGATGCACAAGAGGTATGTTGGATTAGGAAAATCTGAGGGACAGTCAGAGGGGCATGGACAATGTTTTTTCTTGGTGGGAATAGGCCCCCTTTTTTAGAGAATAGAAGGAAATGTAAAGACAGGGAATGAAGAAGAGAAGGAGAAGGCCAACACATCAGGTATAGACATATACCAGATAATACAACACATGGCAAACAAAGGTAAGAAATAAACATTAAGGAAAGGTAAGTTACACAGATGGCACACTGTATAACATGGGTAATGGAATGTTGACAAACAGGGTGGGGATGCATACCAGCCATGGAGAAATACAATAGTATCTACATACCTATGCACTATTAAGGTATGACATCTTGCAAACTGTGTAGCAGTCATACCTGGATGTGTATGACTGATGGCAGTTGTGTGTTGTAGGGTAATAAACAGGAATCATAGTACACATTAGATATTGGTTCCAATACCCAAGTAGTATGTTAGCAGTGTAACTGTAAACCAGGCAACAGCACAGATGTGCAAATGCAGCCTATGACATACTGGAGAAAACCAGCAGAAGACAGAATTGAACCTCTGACCATGCAAATGAAATGCAAACAGCCAAACAGTGCCAAACAGCAGTACTACAGCAAAGGAAGCAATTTGGCTGCTACCTGCACAAGCAGATGTATACAACCCAAGCAGACATGTAATGGAATGCATATGCCACAGACATATGCCATGTCAAAGGCAACACACAGGTGTAGGTGTATATGTATAACCTTCAGGAAAATATTGCAAAGCAATGTACACATACACAGACCAATGGCATGCAATAATATATAACCACAAATCTATGATTAATGCTGTATAAACAATATCAGGCTGTGCACAGGAATTCTGACAATGTACGCTGGTTAATATGTAACACAGAAGTATAACAAGAACAAGGATGTATTGCAAGCAGTAGCCAGCACTTTGTGTATATACGTCCTGCATCTGTCTAATGGCCACAGAGTTGGCACAAGTTGACTTTGTAACAAAACAACTACATGAAAATGGATAATAATTCCAACAAAAGTGAACATATACTATGCATATGTGCAATATATATGACATACCTACCAAGGTGGAAGGGAGGTGGACAAAATGGGCCCACATCAAGGAAGACATGGCAGCAAAGCTTCATAGGCAAACAATAACGCAGGACAACAATATGTAAGTGGACACATTGCAAATGCATGTGCACACCACATAGGGTGGTCTTGAAGTCAGCCCAGACTACACTGAAGCAAATTGTCCATGGATGTCAAATGGGCAGACTGCACTGCTGATGTGAACAAGAAAAATAAATCACACACAATATCACACAATCATATGTCAGCAACAGGCATAGGTAACCAAGCTAAAAATTGGTATCACATACACATGCATACTGTCATGCCACTGTAAAACAACATGTGGAATAAACACCTGTGGTTAGATATCAATGGCCAGGGTATGACTGAGCAGAGGACAGTCCTGTGAAAAACATTGTTAGCCATTTCCCTTTAGCAGGTTTATTCACTAGAATTAATGTATACATTCAACAAGCCTCTATTGTCAATGCTATTTGTTACAAAAATATTCAGAAGTATAATACTTTTTGTTCCATACAAGCACATTCTGTTAAGCTAATCATACATGTTTACTGCAAATTTCTTTTCTCTACTTGCACATGTTCTTTCTAAAAAATACATTACACTGTTACTATGATAGAAAGCAATTCTTCCAAACCTCTGTTACTGTGAAAGAAAAAGAGTTCTACCAAATTATATATATATTTTCTGTCAAATATGTTATTACTATGAGGGAAACTAGTTTTGCTTTATATAATTATATCAATTCCCCCTTTTTATTTTGAAAACCAAAACATTTTCATTATTTGTCCTTTAATGAGATTTTAACTTTAAAATACTGAACTATCTCTACAAGTTGTACTTTTGAATCAGTTTCCACATATCTTCTAAAACAGAAAGATGCTTCAAAGGTTTTCCTGCACTATCAGTGAACCTTTTTCTAGCCCATGTTGCCATATGTAGTCTCAGAGAATTTGCTACATAAGAACTGTCACTGTAAATACTTACTGGATGTAAATGCTGCAAAACATATTTTATAGCCTCTATCTCAGCCCTTTGTGCTGACATGTATCCTGGTAACTTAACCATACTTGATTTGTCTCCTTCTTGCAATGTCACTATTGCAAACCCAGTGTAGTACTTCCCATCCTTCCAGAAACATGCACCATTCACATACACTATAGGAATATGGCCATCATAATCTGCCTTTAATGGTGACTTATCCGGATTCTCCAAATCGGCCATGCAGTCATGCACTTTCCCCTTAATTTCCAATAAAACTGGATAAGTACTACTTGTCCTCTGTATGTATTTGTACAGTTTTCATAGTGAAAGTAGTTATCCATTTTGAAAAAAAAGCAGTCTGGCCAATCCCCTCACTGATTTTGTTTATCTCACTGTCATTCAGCAAAGTCTTGATTGTCAAATGTGGAGTTTGAACTATAACCCCTCAGAACATTGTCAAATAATCTGTCTGTCTTATTCTCCAGTAAGTGGCCAAAAGCTGTTGAATGCAAGGGTGATATCAAATAGCTTGTCAGCTGTGTGTACTGATTAACCTTACAGAGGTCTGGTTACTAAATGATAACTCCCATCTTTCATTTTAACTGGCCAAAATAGGTAAATTTGTTGGACTATGTCCCTACTGAATTATGCCTGCCTGCTGATGATGAACATCTCAGAGCAGATGCAAAGACAAAATCTCGGTTTCACCCACTTGGAAGTACCTGATACTGCTGTGCTGTTCAATACCAACTATATGGAGGTTGGCACCAAAAATATTAACTGTGGCATGCCCGACTTAATTCTGACCCTTATAAATATTCATAAAAGTACTATGACAAGCACTAGTTAATATTTTGTTGGTCCAACCTTCATACAGTTTGTTTTGAACAGCTCAGCAGTATCAGGTACTTCCAAGTGGGTCAAACTGAGATTTCATCTTTCCATCTGCTCTGAGACATTCACAGTGTTTTTGACAAAGAGTGAGTTTTTAGTTTGCAGTTTTGGTCTACAGCCTGATCACCTGTTAGCCATTTCTGAAAACAGCCTCTTTCTGAAATAATATGGATACCATCAAGGACATAAGTGCTAGATGTACACATTCTGTGGTCATAGATTTAAACCAGACTCCTGATAAATTTTGGACATTATTATGTCAGTAGTATGAACAAGCCAGTAGTGATGTTAAATGTAATAAAGCATTGTTTGGTATAAATAGAAATGAGAAAGTTTATATGTGTAAATGGATTTGTTGTTTTGATAAGTATGTATAAAAGTACAAAAGTCAAGTTAAATGTCTTAACTGTGGTGACAGATATCCTTGTTTTTGTTTAACATATCATGAAAATGTGTTACAGCAATTATCAATAAAGTCTATGCAGGACAAGTCAAAATTGTCATTCTGTAATGCCAATTTCTATGTTTCATAGAGAATACCAGTCATTTTTAGATCATGATAAAAGCTTACAGGTTGTAGAGACAGCTGAAATGTTTCAGACCTACTGCTCACAGTGGGATGCTCTTAACAAGGGTAAGGATTTATCAGACAAGCAGCTGGATGATAAGTTGCCAGAGATTAATGAAAAATGCATGCAAATGTTAAAGAAACATGACATACAGGTTAAAAAGTATATGCAAAATGTTTCAGAAATTTTGACTGGAGCAAGACAGTTGTACATTATCTTAGTCTGTGTAACCTGTTGTTAATTAAATTTAACAAACATTACAACACATTAACATGAATCTAATGACTGCTGACAGTCTCAAGGTATAATAAAGTTTCTCTGTTGTTCAGAATATGTGCAGAGACATGTACATAAATTGTGCATATGTACATCATTTGCTGAAATATGCACATTTATGTGAATAAGGATTGGATGCAGAAATGTAACATAGGCCAAAGAAGGCACACTGAAATGTTAATGAATACATTCTCATCACCACAGTGTATACATGAATGATACATTGGCCTTCTATGCATTCAGTAAAGGAGGACTGCCAATATGTAGCAGACATATTTATATGAAACAAGATGGCATCGTCATTGTTAGGACATGCCACACACAATGCTAGTATACCACTGTGACAGCATGACAAGTATCATCCAAAACATAGGGGCAGAGGCATGTGTTTTGTTAAACATACATGACATGGAAAACCACAAATTATACCCATACCACTGTGGTATAGGTGGAATATGGGCAACATGTTGTTTGTGAGTTGCTGTCAGTAACACAAATGTAAACAATATAATTGTTGCGGCAGTAGCAGCATATTAACTGCTGAAACTCATGGATAATTGAATAATGAATGAAAGTCTAATGTGGTAATGTGCATCATGTACCCATTGCAACATAATGCTATATGTCACACATCTTCAGTATATGTTTGGTCATGTATCACCTAAACATGGCAGCAAAATGCTATGCATGCACAAGTATGCCTATACAGTCCAATCAGTTATATGGCAAACACCATTGTGGCAGAATTACACAAGCGGATCACACAGACACTACTTACAGTCATGAGGGCCCACCCTGTTGAGGATGATCAATACAAATAATCTCCTGGGCTATTTCCCTAAATTTTTCCTGCATAGCACATGCTGTATCTTGGAGAAAATTCCCCATCATGTCCCTCATCTATATCCAAAGATCATCAGTGATCACCTCCCAGATCTGTTCCCAATAATCATCTTGTTGGGGTGCTGTGCGTCATCTCCTCTGGGATGCAGCAGGGATGATGGCACATGCAGGTCCAGCTTGTTCATCTCATCCTCATATTCATCATGGTCATCATCGTCTCGTGGGCAGTGGTCTGGCATGCACTTGTCTCTGATGTCTGATTAGTGAGTGTCCTCAGGTCACATGCTCTGTCAAAGTGAATCACAAGACAAGAAAGAAAGTGCATATGATACTTGCTACTGTATGGCTACACAACATACCCACTGTGACACAATGCACAGGCAAAAAACAGTCAGTATAAAACCTTAGAGTAAGGTATGGCCATAGTCAAGTGTCAGTAATCAAAACCATAACAATGAAAGCCAAATGTCTATCAGGCCACATATTCCTGTGAAAATCATTGCTGACATTTAACTGAAACTGATGTGCATATCTGAAATCTAACAGACATTAAGTAATATTCTGTCAACATGTGATGTCTGCATATGAGAATAAAGGTATATCAGCATACATTGTATGTCATTAAAAACATTCTCAGATGAAATGACCTAAAATGATTAAGTAGACATATAATAAATATATTTGCTGATAGCAGCTGGCTCCTCATGACACAACACATTCCCTACATCCCATTATCTATACTTATGGACATTTTCAATAACGGAACATGTCAGAGAAAGTGTATACATCACATTTACTCCAGGCCATGTTATGACATGCATAACATAGTTTACCAGTAGAAATCATGACATTACCTAAACACTTGTTTATCAGCCATCATTATGCATGATCAAGCATGCACACAGCCAGCACACATACATATCCTGCAAATTGAAGTGAAGCATGCCATGACACTGTGTCATGCAACACTGACACGTGTCTACCTTGCAAAACAACACTGTGAACATGACAACATAACACTAGTAGTGTGATCTGTATTGCTTGCTATTTGTGATGTATGCTTCAGTACATTTGCCAGCAGACTGAGAGAATATCACTCTTTCCATGTTTCCTGTCTTGTGTTGGTGTGTGAATGTTAACTGTAACCCAGGTGTCTGTGCATGTAATGAGTCATATGAACAGCCACCAATTAACATGTGCTCAACATTTTCTGGAATTCATAAATTCCAACGCCTTGGATCAACTTTTCCACACCCCCACCAGGGGCAGCAATATCCTAGACCTGGTCATTACCAACATGGGCAACTGGTGTTCCACACCAGAGGTCAATTTCTTGTTGGTCATATCCGACCACAAGCAAAACACCCTAGACATCCACATCCCATCCCCACCCCCCACCCCCATTAGGTAAACCACTGTAAAAAATGTCTCAAAGCTAACTTCAAGCTTCTTAAGACTGAAGTGGCAAACTTCACGACACCCATGCTGGCGGACAATAGAGGTGTGACTGCTGAATCCTATACAATTGCACTTTATAAGCACTTACACAACAGAACCAAGATGCTATCCTCCAAAAAAAGGAAGCCAATCTGGTGGTCCCCTGCCATAAATAAACTCTACAACAGAATAAATAAACTGTTGCAAAAAAGAGTAAAATCCCATGTGTGGTCAGCCTCAGTAAGAAGCTGAGATCCCTCATAAAATCCTCCAAAGCTAATTACAAAAACAAAATTGCCACTGATTCTGAAGACAACCACAAAGCATTCTATAGCTATGTCAAGAATCTCAATGGCAACACTCAGATCTGCGTTGAGTTACAGCACAATGGCACTAAATATACAGAACCAATGGATATTGCCAACATCCTGGCAGATAGGTTCAGTGCTAACTTTACCCCTCTCTCATCCCCTAAAGGGCCCATCATTATACTGGAAGAATGCAAAGTTCCTGTAATCACAGCTGCAAAGGTAAAAAACACATGTTCCAAAGCCAAGAACACAGCATCCATAGGACCTGACAACATCCCAGGCTGTGTTCTACATAAACTACAGAACAAACTGGCACCCCACCTAAGTACCATGTTCAATCATAGCCTCACATCAGGCTTTGTGCCCACTGAATGGTGCACAGCAACGGTTATCCCACTGAATGGTGCACAGCAACGGTTATCCCACTCCACAAAGGGGAGCCACCACGGACCCCGGGAACTACTGTCCCGTTAGCCTGACGAGCCTGGTCTGCAAAGCTATGGAACGTATCATCATGGAACTTATAAACAATGACATTGGTAATCTCCAAACTCTGGACCCTACCCACTTCAGGTTTGTAAAAGGCTGATCATGTCTCCTAAACCTGATAGACTTCTTTGAAGCGGTCACCAAAGCTGTAGATGAGGGTAAGGTGGTTCACACAGCCTAAATAGATCTCACCAAGGCTTTCAACACCATCTCCCACTCTGGAATTATAGATAAACTCACTAAACTAGGTATAAATCCCTATGTCACATGATGGGTTGCCAACTGGCTCACTGACAGAACCCACACTGTGAAAGTAGCAGACTCTAAATCCAACTTCAGACCAGTGACAAGTGGAGTACTACAGGGTTCAGTCCTAGATCTTCTCCTGTTTTGTATCTACTTCTCTGAAGTACAGGCTAACACAGAAGGTCTTTGGCTAACAAAGTTTGCAGATGACTGCAAAGTAGGAGCCATAATCAAAACTCCTAACAATGTGGACATCCTACAAAAGGACCTCACTGAGACAGATGCCTGGTGTCAAAGCCATGGCCTCAAGCTCAATGGCAAAAAGTGCATTGCCATCACTTTTGGTAAAAACTCTGTACCCATGAACTACCACATAGGCGGTAGTCTACTTAACACCAAAAGTGTGATAAGAGACCTTGGGACACAGGTGGACAGTAGTCTCTCCTTTTATAATCAGAGTGTGACAGTAGTCAGGAAATCCTTCTATGTGGCACACCTCATCACAAAAGGTTTCTCATCCAGGAAAAAAGAGGTCATTGTTCCCCTCTACTCATCACTCATTAGACCCATTATAGAGTACAACACCCCTTTTGGTATGTACATCACAAGACATCTACAACAACTGTAAAGGCCACAGAAATGCCTCACAAATAGGATTACTGGCCTCAAACAGATGCCCTATGCAGACCGTCTCAAAAATCTCCAGCTTTACACTGTCACATATCACCTACTCTGAGGCAATCTCTAACTAACATACAAAGCTATGTCAAACCCAAAGCTGTTGGACATGCTCCACTTAAAGAAATCCCAATCCCTCCGAGCTACATGCTCTTGGGACCTAAACCTTGTCATCACAACAGCCAGAACATGCTGGAGGGATAGATTCCTGTCGCAGAAACTTCCCATACTCTGGAACAAACTACCTATCTATATCAAACAAAGCTCCTCATTAGCACTCTTCAAGAAAAATCATGATGATTGGATGGGAGATAGGAAATTCACCCCTGGAATTACTTCTGTGGCTTTGCTTAATAGGGGCACATGAAAACAAATTTCTTGGGTGGCAAAAGCCAGGGTACCATTTGGCTAGGCTTATATAGGCCCTAGGGCCAATAGTCTAGTACCTACCTATGGACCTATGAACCTATAGTGAAGATATAGTGTGATAACAATCCAGTGGGTAATATAAAAAACATATGCAAAAAGCTGTGCAAGGCAATATGGTCACTGATTGACCCAACATCAAGTTTTGGAATCAAACACAACACACTAGAAATAGTGTACAATCATAAACACAGTGCTAACCTGTAACACATGGCAATATATTTATATAAGCAGGACTGTCTGTCTACAAATGTATCAGTACTCTACATGCATTTATTAGCAATCACTAAGCATTACCCTACAAAATGCAAACAGCATGCTAATCATGTAACAGACACTTGGAAATGTTGAACAGGAATGCCTATGTGCACAAGTATCCCTAAGCACAGATACAAGTAGGTTTTAACCAAACCATCAAAGGTGTTGTAGGCAGATGCAGTACCTATGTTGAACACCACCAACAACAGTGTGAACACTGAGACAGCAGACACCCATTCAGTATTTGAATAGAAAGGCTATGCACAACAGATCAAGCACTAAGAACCACATCCACACATGCAAGTTTGCCAGCATGTACATTACAAATAGCAGGCAAAGCACTGTTAACTTGCTGGTTAACGTCACAATCAAAAACACTGTGAAAGTTGTGCTTAAATGACTGTTATCTAGGTTGTGGCTTACAATTAAAAATATTATCATCAGCAAACATGGTTCGCCACTAACTCATATGTAAACATATTTTTATGTAATTCATACTTGTAATCACAGGGATTGTCTGAGTATTGCACTTACCTTACAGATGCAAGATGAGTGTTCTTGCATTATAAGTACTATGCATGGTAATAGCAAAAATAACATCATGCCACAATGATCGCATCTATTTTAATTTCAAAATCTGACAAAACAATCAATATACCTCTATCCCTGCACTGCTGCTTCAGCCTGTGTATCCATTCAATGCACTGGACTCAAGTATGAGCACACTCTTCATCGCCTGCAAAAAGTTAAAAGCATGTATGAATGATGTAGGTATAAAGTAACATTGAAATATGTAGCTCAACTCATGTTTTCTAACTTTAAAGACCATTACAGAATGTACATACATAGTTTTGTATGTTTTACACACAGTCCTTTATATGTTAAAACAGGATTGAGCACAGATTGGAGAACCTGAGATTCAAGCCTGCAGGTCTCAGTTATGTTCATACTCTAACCCTGACATCTACCTGTGTTAAAGAAATCTAAGGTATGAATGTGCAGGCATGGCATAGCAATAGGGATCATGGCTTATGCTTTACAAGAAGTACAACATGCTATGCTTTCATGACAATAAAATTGCAAGCATGAATGCACGTCAACACAGTGGTCACAACACAAAATCACAACTGCAAAGGTTCATACCTCAGACAGTGGAACAGTTTCATATGACACATAGCTGCTGTTAACAGACAACTACAAATTCATGTACATAACATACACAGAAATGTATTTTAGGTGGGAGCACATAAAATATATACAAATATTTGCTGTCAACTTACAAATTATATCTCAATATTATCCCTGATATCAGGGGATGTCCCTGTTCTGCAGCTAATCTGCAGCTAATGTGTACATCTGATCATCTCACTCCCTCCAAATATAAGTATGACAGGGGTACTGAATTCAAATTAATAAACAATGGCACACATACATGAAATTCAATTTACAAATGTTTTCATATTCCACATTCTTTTTGCAGAACTATCTTGGTCTATTCAAAGATTTACAAATAAAACTGTAGTAAAAGAGCTGCTGTTGGCAGAACATTATAGATTCCATAGATATTCATAGAAATCCAAGAAATATACACTGTAGTTGTAAGCATATCCTAAATAACCATTAATATCAATAGGTGTTTAAATAGCAACATTTTCAAAATTTTTGCACAGACACAAAACTCTGAATATAAAGCAAACTATTTCCTATGTGGATTTGAACTGACACAGTCAAGATATATGCATGATAACCTAATGCTTTACATGATGAGCTAACATACACCACATTTTCATCCTTAACAAACTTTTAAACCAGTCTGGATAAGTAGATGGGTTAACACAAATTTCACCAGAGATATGTAGGGAAAATCCGCTTAATGGGAAGTACCGGTAGTTCTCTACCAACACTATATGATGTGCCTGAACCTCTTGATGACCTCATTTGGCTGTTAACCTGATAAAAAAACTATGAGCCTAAGAATCATTTGATGCATTCAGGGTTTATGACAATTAACCAAAACAATTACACTTCAGACAAATCTGTCTTTGGGAAGAATTTATTTGGAGGTATGTCTGTGGAAATCTCACTTCATCTTCAATAGCAGCCACACAAAATAAAACCAGCAAAGTACAAATATCTCTTTTAATTTTTTTTTACAAAAAAATGGACAAGAATCTAAACTGTCACCTAAAATATGCACAACAGCAATGTCATTTTTTTAAAATGAAAAACAGCAGCAGCTGTTAAAATGAACTTATTTGAAAAAGAGTAAAAATGCTGCGCTTCGGCTATCACAAAGTGACTTAAAAGATATTTCTTCAATAATGCCTCTTCACAAAGATGTTACTACTACAGTCTCAGTTTACTATGTATCTGTTCTGCCTACTGATACTGAATTATTCCAATACATTCCATAAGTTATTTAATTGTTAATTGATCTAGTACTTTAATACAAAATCCAAGCAGACTTTGGTGGCATGATGCTGTTGTGTTTGGACCTCACTTTAAATATATATAGTGTCAGTGGTTCTAATCCCAGTCATAAACTGTACAGATATTGCAAGTTATGCTGTTCTCACAGATGTATGAAAGTATTGTTGATAGATTTTACATGTCATGCTAGTTTTTATCACAGACAGTGTTATACAGATATTTGCATTGCACAGGAATGCATAGGGTTTATTCTGACATATGCTGTTCACAGAATATAATGCATACATGTGCCATCCATGATTATTATCAAGTATATATCAATGTTTTCCAGATGACCAACCATCCTAGGGATGACAACTTCTCCCCAGGTAAACAACATCATAATTCATGCTGTCTGACAGCATGGAAGGTGACTTCTAGGCCATTCAGGAGATACTGTTTGGAGAAATGAAATATGGATGGACCTCACCAATATAATCAATGCAGTTGGAGATCACAACTGATCCTATGAGGCCTGTATGTATCACTGCTTGGACATGATTCTTTATGCAGCTAACAGAGTGACACATTATGAGAGGTTGAGGGATGGCACCAGTGGTGGACTGTCACTGGCCTCCCCCCATGACATCACAATTTTTTGGCATCACTACATACAGAAGACAGAAGTGGTGAATCACTGGTGGTGGGATTGAAACTGGGGATCTAAGATAGACATGCATGTATCCATGTTCAGTACAGGGATGAGTATTTTGACACCCACTGTATATTACTTTAACATGCATATTCTTATATTCCTGTGCTTGATTTACAAAGGCAGAGTTGAACCATGAACACACTTTCACACAGAAGGAGGATGATGACCATACATCTAATTACATGTATCGATAGACCTGAGTTACAGACAGAGCACTGCAAACTGCAGTTGTAATATTGACAGGTCAATCTACTTTGGGCCTACAACAGGGAACAGCATGTGAGTGTCTCCATACTGTTGCTGTGCACACTACCTTGCTAGTGTCCACACCTCATTTAAAGGTACTACTGCTTACTGTTTTATTGCTGTGTCCCTAACATTGAACACTACAGGTACATGAATGATACAGTGGTGCAGCAGTAGTGTTGTTGCCTCACAACAGGTTATCTGGTTCAATTATTGTCTGAGGTGCCTTCTGTGCAGAGTCTGCATGTCCTCCCTCTGTTCATGTGGGTTTCCTCTAGGTGCTCCAGTTTTCTCCCACATTGCAAAGACATGTGTCTGGAGCATTTGTCCCTGGGCATCTACTGAAAATTGGCTTCATTTCATGTCAGACTTTCCTGGTTAACAAATCTTAAATAAAACAAATAAATAAAACATCCAGTGGAAGGGCAAGCCATGCATTATCAAGCGTAGAAAGACCAGATATGTCACAGTGACATTGTCAGAGTTTTCACCTATGTTTAGCACACATAATGACTGACATCTTTGTCAATACAGGCCCTTCTGGTCTACAGTTGCAATGTCCATCACATGAGTATTTGCAGCCCATATTAATGTGATGTATATGTGATGTTGTCAGTATTATCTTTGATAAATGCATGACTGTGCTGTCTTTCTCTTTACTACTCACTGCAGGATCTGCAGTACTAACCACAACCTCTACTCAGCAGGAGTCTCCAAGTGCACATCTGAGTGGTATGCCTATGTCACACATTCTGTATGTTTTAACTGTGTTCACCTGGTAAATGTTGTGAATGATGTCATCCATAATGTCTTTTTTCCTACATAAGTCGAAGTTCAGCATAGTGAAACAACAACAATATCCCATGAGTTTTTGCCAGATGTGTTTTTTTTTTCTTATGTATCACATATATCAATTATGTTGGCCACATTAATAGATTATATAGTCATGGTATGTACATTCTGTGAAACATACATACAGTAGACTGTGAGTGAAGTCAGTAGTATTTGTTGCAGTGAAATATTTATATGCCAATTGACTTTTATATAAATCATGTGTGGTAGGCACATTGTCCTGAGCTGTATCTTTGTATCTTGTAGCACATCAACTGTCTTTATCATCCAGCAGCCGATCCAGTGATTGTGATGTTGTTCATGATGTGTCTCAACATGGTAGCATGGCCCCTGGCACAAAGTACCTTGATTTGTTTGGAGTGTCCATCCATGAGGTTAACACCGATGTTGCACCAGATGTATCCTTAGAGGTAGAGGTCCACTTATTGATACGTTAAGAGGATGATGACACAGTGTATGTTGAGGCATCTGAGACCATTGGTCAACACACCAAAATTGTGAGTACTGCTGCTGATGGATCCGCACAACAACCAGACAGAGGGTGTTGCTGTAGATGTAGGCGAGCAGATGTTGTACATGTCCAGGTGTTACAGGGTGGCCACCTCCTTCTGCAGGCAAATGAATGGTCATAGCTATGGCATCTTTCTTACATCCACACACCTGCCTTTGTCACAGATCATGTGGCACACCAGCTACATGTCATGTATAGTGGACAGGAGGGCAGACACTGTGATATTATGGCTGCATTGGCCGCTCAGAATAAGAGTCTGCTAGCTTTGGCACAGCCACTGGAAACCCTGGCCTCTATGGTACTGCAACAGTGTTGTCCTACAAGCAGGGTGTTGCTTTCCATGACTATGCACAACAGATTGTAACCTGTGAGAGACAAGTCACTTGCCCACAGCACCACCATTGCCCATCAGGAATTCTTGTCCATGGTGCAATCTGCACAGATGTTAACAGCTGGCACATCTGCTGATGTCCCACCAGTCACAAGACCTTGACTTCACAGTCATGCTCCTTCATCTCAACATGGTATCATACAACCATCCATTTCTTCTGTGGAGCAACCATGGCAGGATGTGTTGGTTTGTGGTCATGGCAGGGAAGACCATGGTGTGAGACATCAGTGAGGTTGATCAATTCTGTGTTAGTGTGTGTTCAATGGTGTAGTACACATAGCTGACTCATATTTTTTTAATACCAATGTACTGTAATATGTGTTTCTGAAATAAAACTGTCTGCATGGTGTTGTGCATGATTTTTCTTTTTTCATGTTATGATATTGTACATACATGTAAATGTAGCTCTGATGTGTGTCCCTTATTGTTTACCATACAGTGATAAAACTTACCGAGTGTGTATGCATACTTGTGTCAGTTGTGGCCTGAGATGATGTTTGTTTTTTTGGACACATTCATATATGTTCATGTTGGAATATATTATACTCATGTTATATGTGATGCTCAGTGTGTACATCTAGTAGGTACTTGCCATTAGATGCAATGTATGTTGTTGTAGTGGAGCAATACCTGAACATCAGTGTTCAATCTGTGTACTCATGTACATGTGGCTTGTCATAACTCAAATGTCTGGGTCAGACGTTGCCATGTAGCATGGACCTGCACTTGGGGTTGCACTCTATGTTGCCTACATCTGTGTCTTCTGCTCCCTGTGTCTTCCTGCTCCTCCTCCAATAACTGTGGGATCTCCTCTTCAGACATTTGTGGTTTTTGAGGTAGTTCACCCACACCTGCAGCTGGAAGACCGCCATGTGCTCAGGTTAGCACATTGTGCAGCATGGTATACACCATTATCATCTGTGCTGCCTTCTCAGGTTTGTATTGCAGTGCAGCTCCAGATGTGTTCATTCATCTGAACCTAGCTTTCAATGCACCAAACACACATTCAATGGTGTTTCTGGTTGTTGTGAGTGCTCTATTGTAGGCTTCCTATGTAGGGTTGGATGGTTCATGGTACAGAGCCATTTGTCATGGCTCAAGAGAATAACCACAGTCACCTGCTGTGGGGAGTTAAAAATACGTTTGTTCAGACTGGATATTGTTGAGAGGGGAATCATTAACTTACATCCTAGCTGTCTTCCAGCACTTACCCAGAAGCAATCTCTCAAGAATTTCACCTTGTTGGAATGCGACCCTTAGTCCACTTTCCCTTCAAATAGCAGCATCATCGACCCTTCTGGGTTGTGTTGCTGCCATCTGCTGTACACACAACTTGGCAGTTGATGGATGACCATCCCTTTCTGTTTATGTATTGCTCTGCTTCTGGATGTACTTATGTCTTGATAGGAATGTGTTTGCATTCAAATGCGCAGAGTACATGGGGTAGTTTGTGGTATTGTAGAACTGGTACATTACATTTCTCCACTCCATTAGTGTGGATGGGAAGTGTATGCGGTCATCCAAAACTTTTACAAGGATACAAATGGCCACTCCCTGTGACACTCCTACAGCATCCCCCATGTGTCTCTGGAATGTCCTAGATGCAAATATACCAAGGCTGAGACAGGCTTTTTTTAAGGTGATGAGGATTCCTCAGAGGGTCTACACAGGCATGTGTGGGGCACACATGTTACAGACAGTCTGCACCATTTGTCTGTCTAGACAGTATCTGTTGATTATTTGCTAGTCTGGCAACTGGTTCAGTTGCAGCCTTGGTCTGACTCTAGCTGGCTGCCTTCTGGGAAGCACAGCAACATCCTCATTTATGGCTTGTATCACTGCTGCCTGTTGCAGTATATTAACAGTGGGTTGTATTGTTTTATGTGTGTGTGTGTGTGTGTGTGTGTGTGTGTGTGTGTGTGTGTGTGTATATATATATATATATATATATATATATATATATATTTTTTTTTTTTTCAGTTTTGCAATGGATTTTGCCATAATCCAAAATATTCACATGAATTCCTTGGGGTCTGTAATGTACGCACTGAAGATTTCAGAAGCCGAGTTGGCGTGGCTGTTTTTTGCATTTCAGTTGCGTTGTGTACACACAATGTGTTTTGGAATCACACTTGCATGCAGCGAACCCCTAATTATCCTACGATGAATACTAACATAGTCTGTCTGCCTTCAGCGTGTCTTCTGAATTCATGTACACAGCAGGTGCACTGAAGTCTTCCTTCAGCATGCTGCACTATCTCCAAATAGCTTTTGTGAATCTTACATAGTCCGTCCCTTTGTGTTTTTTGTCTGACCACAGACATAACACTACTGTTTACATTTGCAATCATTTTGATAAAATGTTTTTCTCTTTTTAATTTCTCCAAGTCTTTTGGGTTTCTAATACCACAACAGAAATGGAACCCATTCTTAAGTCAAAGTATGATTAAAGTTTATGAAATTAGTACTGTTTTAATCTTTGATGTTAGTCAAAAGTGCTCTTTGCCAAAATTAACTATTTCTGCAATTCATACACATTTGCATGTATTGGTAACATATCTAACTAAGATGGCAAATTATTTTTATAAGACCATTTGTTCCTACTGCTGTTGGAACTAACTGGGTTTCCTACTTCCACATTACCCTAATTTCTACCTGCAAATCTTGGTATTTTATTACCTTGTGTCTCTCTACATGTAAGACACAGTAATCACTGAGAGTAACAATTTCAATGCTCAATGCTACATTTGTCTTTTTATGATGGACTACTATAGCTGGTTTTCTCTTTTTGTAAACTGTTGGTAATTGGGGATCTCATGTGATATAAATTTCATCATTCTCTATAATGTTTTGTGGCTCATGTTTTCAATGCTTCTCAGCTACTTCAATTTTGTAATATTCATATAATCCTCATGGCAACAGTCTTGCCACTTTATTATGCCTTTCAGTATACAGCCCCTCTGCCATTAGTGTATCAACCTGTAAACAAGATGTGCAACTGTTTCCAGTTCTGTTTTACAGAGTCTGCATTTGTCTTCTTCTTCCACATGCTCAATGAACTTTGTAAACCAATGTGCATATAGTCCACTACCCTGGGCTGCTAATATTAACCTTTCATCTTTTGGTTTAAATTCACCTCTCCTTAACCATTCCTGCATCAGATCCTGATTGACATGTTGTCCCAGGAGTTTTTTTTTTATATGTATTTGAAACTACATTTATGCCTTTTCTACACTTCTTGCCTTCTCTTCTAATCCTTATCCTTTCTTTTGTTTTTGGCATATTCAGTTGCTGCCTGATTTTTTGCCTACTTCTGGTTTGGTTTCCATTCCTGCTTGACACTGATATGCTTCTGTTAAACTAAGCAGGGAGATCATCTTAGATTTGTTCTTTTAATGTTTCAAAACTTTCACTATGTTTGGATCTGATGAGATCAGCAGATAATGTATGCTGTCCTACAATTGCAGATATATACATTTAATCAATTTCAAGGAGACCCATACTGCTTTCACAACAAGGGATATATATCTTGATATACACTGTTTTTTATGTATTATTTGATAAACTTGAAATATTTTTCTTATTTTTCTGTCCAGCTCACCCATTACCTTTTGGGGCCATTCAGTCACCACAACACTTTAAGTCAGAACAGGAACAGCAAATTAGTTTGTAGCTTGAACTTTGTTCTTATATATCAGGGCTGTTTTCAGTATTAATTTTAGTCTTCTAAAATATTCTTTACTGAGTTTTGTTTGCATTTGTTCATGTTTTATTGTCAATCCTTCATCAATTCCCAAATATTTATACACTTCCTCCTACTTCCTTTATATCACATTCCTGTCCCAGATTGATATGTTCTTGGTGCTGCAGCTTTCTTGCTTTAATTGTTATTTTTACACACTTTTAAAGTCTAAATGACATTCTTATATTATCTGAGAAAGTTTTGGCCACTTCCAGTTGTGCTTTCAACTACTGATCGAATGAAATATACAGTTTTAAATCATCCACAAAAGGATGTTAACCATGACCTAATCTGTTAAGTAGATAGCTTAATTGGTTAAGGACAAGACAAAAGAACAGCAGTGATAAACAGTCATCCTGGAATATCCCCCCCCTCTGAATTTTTATCTCTTGGATAGTAATTTGTCCTTTATTATGGCTAAGCTGCAAAGCGGTTTGCCGCTCTTTCATGTTCACTGTAAAGTAATTGATCAATGTAAGGTGTATCTTGTATATCTGCAAGGACTCCTTTATCCATGAATGTGAGATGTTGTCGAATGCTTTTTTGTAATCTATCCATGTCATACTTCAGTTTTTCCCTGTTTTACAGTTCTCCATTATGACTTTATTTAACAGCAAATGATCCTTTGTTCCATATGACTTTCTTTTGTTACCCCTGTGTTCTATTGCCATGATTGAATTTTTTTTCTAAATTACTATAACCACTGCTGGCATCAATTCCAGTATATACTTTATACATTGTTGGAAGGCAAGTTCTTGGTCTATAGTTTTTAGGATAGCTTGCAGGTTCACTCTTAAGGAGGAGTATCATTTTTCCTGTGTTAAGCAGGTTGATGTGTATTTGGTTTGCGCATATAAGGAATTCTTACTCAGTACTAAATGTTTGTGTAATGATGTTAGAAGTTTTAGCCAGAAGTCAGTACTGCATCTGGGCCTGGGGTTTTCCAGTTAAACACTTTTCTTATTTGTGTTTCAATTTCTCAGAATGTTACTTCATCCGATTTAATATCATGTACATTTGAATTTCTTACTGTTCCTTTTACTTCTTCTGTCTATTCAACATTTTTATGCTCCTCCGGGTCTTCATAGATATTTCTCCAAAATGTCGCTATTTCGTTCTCTTTTGGTGGTGTTTCTATTCCTTTTAGTTTGTTTACCAATTCTCTATAAAACTTTTTTGATCATCAATAAACTGCCTATTTTGTACTTTTCCTTTATATTTATCTGTATATCTTCTAAGTATTTCTGTCTGTGCTGATATCATTAGTTTATTATTTGCAATACTGCATGATAGATCCTGATCTCTTTTAATACTGTACATTGCTTTTATCACATCTCTCTAAGTGTTTTGTTAATGTGTTTCCTCTTCTTTATTCTTCTAACAGTGACACTTCTTGTCTTAATCACTTTATAATTTTCTTTATTTGATACTTCCATGATGGCACTTGATTCTTTCTTTTCTTTTCCCTTATTACCCTGTATTTATATGGAAATACTTTATCTGTTAATAATTTTGCTGCACAATTATACATCTTATTTCCTTCTGTTATATCCCATGAATTTCTGTTAATAGTCTTGATTACTGTTTTCATTTGTTTGATTAGACTTTTAATATTTTAGGTCTTATCTAATTTCTGTATTCTATTTCTTGCATTGATCTTAACATGTCTATCCATCTGTATTAAAGCAAGCAACTCATCCCTTAGATATTTTTCCTTCTAAACTAAGAGCACATTCTTTGTTCTCTGTTTCCTGCGGGCATTATACAGAAAGTTTTAGAACAGCTTCCTGTAACATATTCTCTTCCATTGCATCCTGCTTCATCCATTGCTCTTTCATGTGGGAACTCACTGGCATATCACTCCACAACACTGACTGCATCAGAGTTGGCACCATTTTCTGTTACTTCCTTTGCTGTGCAACTCCAACTAAACTTTTTGTACTAGTTTCTTGCTGAAGACTCCAGACTGTCTTCATGTGGAAACTGATTAGATTCTTCCTGTTCCACTCTGTTTCTCCTTGATTTGTGGACTCACTTTTACATCATGCTGTCACATTACCAGAGTTGGATTTTCTATACTAAATCCTTCACTTTGCAGGTAATCCATAACTTCAGTTTTTATTACTTTAACTTCTCCATTACTGATCCTCTTTTCTACTTAACCCTTTGTTTTCTTATTTTATGTATTGTAAAATGTTTCATATCTGGATGTTTTTGCCTGTATTTCTCTTTAAATATCTTGGGGCTGCATTTTTGTATTGATCAGTTTTACTTTCTCCTCCTCTGCATAAATGTTGCACCATACAAAATATCTTTTTATTTCCCATGTCCATATTTTTTCTTCAGAAGTCTTCTGCTCCATCTGTTTCCTCCTTACTTTGGAGACTCATTGTCCCATCATGCTGTGACATAACCTACTTTAGACTTTCTACACTAAATCCTTCACTTTGAAGGTATTCCATAATTTCAACTTCTATTCATTTAACTCCTGCTTTACTAATCTTCTGTTCTATCTTTGTGATTTTATTTTTTGTATTGTGAAATCTTCCATATCTGAGGGTCTTTGTGTGTGTGCTTTTCTTCAAATATTTTGAGATGCTTTTTTGTATTGATTAGTTTGGCTTTCTCCTTTGCATAAATATTATATCATTTCAAATCGCTCTTTCTTTCCCATGTCCATGTTTCTTTTTTATACCTTTCAAAATTCTCTAGGTTTTGTTGTTTAGATTAATGCACTTCCTCAGTCACTTCCTTTTGTAAATGATCCAAAGCTTCTTGGTCTACATAGAGTTTTTCATGGATTTGTTGGATTAATAACCACAAATCTGCATTTGAAACATTTGCCAGTTTTTCTTGTGCAAGTATTTTTCTTTCCTGTAATTTCTCTCTTTATCTTTTTGAATATTTTCTATCCAGACATTCTGGGCTTCTTGCATAATAGTAACAATACATAATTTATTTATTATCTTCAATAGTCCACTCTGTCATCTTTATGGCTCCTTTTTGGCCTGTCAGATTTTGTGTTTTTTATGGACTCTTACTTTCTTCTTCAACAGGGGGGCATCTTCCCCGAGACTGGTCTAACTCAATTGTAGGAATGTTTCCATATCTTGAGAATTCTACACTATAGCAATAACCCACGCCTGGGTGCGGGTAATGCTGGATTTACCCATGGTTGGTGTGGTTTGGTCGTGAGAGTGAAGCCCGAGTAAATCCAGCATTACCCACACCCAGACGTGGGTTATTGCTATTATACAATGACATTATTTAAGAAAAATTATAATTACTTTTCTTAAATAATGGAATTGTATAATGCCTTCTTGCTGCCCCTCTGCAGCTGTCTGGTATTCTGTGGCAGTTCTGATGTACTGCATGCATGCCTACGCAGTACATCAGAGCTGTGGGCAAAAGCAACGGAGAAAGCAAGATCTCCTTTGCTTTTTACAAACTGTTTCGCTGTGTTAAATGGGTTTAACATAGTGAGACAGCTTTACAAAAAGCAACAGAGAATCTCCGTTGCTATTTTTAAAGCTGTCTCGCTATGTTAAACTCGTTTAACATAGTGAGACAGTGTGAAGCAATGGAGATTTTGCGTTTTCCTTTGCTGTTAAAAAACAAGCTATAGTAATGGAAAAAGTCCGGGCGACCGGACCTTTTTCCATTACTAGAACTCTGATTTACAACGTGCATGCTGACCAATCAACATGCATGTTTTTGAATATTAATTGGGGGTCATTGTATAATAGCATTTTTTCCATTCCTGGCACCAGTGTACCTACAAGGATTGGGTACCTTTTTTATCCTGGGACTTGCGTACCCAGCTATCTTTTTTTATTTCTTAACCTACTTCAGTCCAGGATATATGCAATATATAATAGAGCCTGTATATCAGTGTCATCTTGGTAAGATTTTGTAGAAACAGGGTCCTCCTTGTGAGTGTACTCACCAAGACTTTCGGATGAATTCAGTTACAGCAATACTACTCTCCTTTGCTTGCTGATTTTATTACCTCTCCATCTAGAATCCATAACTTCTCCATTCAGACCCCCATCATCTCTCCACTCTGTTTGATGCAAGTGATTGTGGATGGAATTGCTTAGAGTATTGTGTTTTCATCAATTTCATCCACAATCAGTAATAATATACTCCTGTAGACATACTATATGATACCTGTGGGCAGTGTCTTAATGTACAAATGTCTTAAGATATAAATTCTGCTGTCTTATGCCTGAATTTCCAGTGTTGAAGTTTGTTTTTTCTTTGTTGGTATTAGAATTTGCTGCTGTAGACAACAAAGGGCCTATCATGTATCATTGGCAGGTTATATTACTCTTAATAGTTGCTGGGAGCCTGAACTTGCAGTTAAGTTATGCATACTGTTTAAATCTGAGCAACTAATAGAATTCTGATAACTGAAAATATGTTAGGTGGATTCTTTAAATGTTTGACTCAACTAAGGAGTATCTGAATGCTTATACTTAATGTTGAATTGTGTGCATTATCTTAAATTTAGATTACTGCGGACATTTCTGTTCAAAAGCACATCCTAATTGCCTATGCTGTACTGCACCAAAGCATGTGCTGAATTGTTGAATGATGTATGGTCTGAGAGAAGTAGTTGTATATTTGCATGTGCTAACACTATACTCTTAGCAATCATCAGACCATTTATAAAGAGCTACTGCTAGTTTCAGTAGTTATTAATATAACCAATCACTTCATATATATGATTGTTCATAAATCTTTCTTAGAAATGCTTTTAGTACTACTGAGCAGAGAATATTATACCCACCACCAAGGTAACTTACAGCTCTCCTCCAAATAATGGCTATATGCATACTTACATCTATTATATAGACATATTGTTGAATATATCTATCTCTCTTCCTCTATATATACATATATGTGTTTATAAAATCTGTATCCATATAGATACAGATATCAACAGTGGATATAAAACAGGTTTGCTATCAAATGACTGAAAATCAAAAGACTCAATCCCAAAAAGACTGAAAATTCAAAATACTGAATGATGGATTTTGCACCTTCTCCACTGTTGTGTGATCTTGGAGTTGGTATATATTTAGCAGGGAGTGTGGGGGGCACAGCACCCCACATGATTGGAGCAGGGGGGATTGGCCCTTGCATTAAAAATGTATTTAATATTTTGAATTTTCAGACTTTTTTTGAATTCAGTCTTTTGATTTTCAGTCATTTGATAGTAAACCTATAAAACATTTACACACAACTAATACTATGTTGAAGCTCCTTTTGATTTAATTACAACATTCAAGTCTTCTTGGGTAGGAGTCTATCAGCATGGCAAATCTTGACTTGGCAATATTTTCCCACTCTTCATTGCAAAAGTGCTTCAAATCTGTCAGATTACGAGGGCATCTCTTGTGCACAGCCCTCTTCAGGTCACCCCACAGATTTTCAGGTTTATATTAGTACACTGAAGTATTACTACTTCGAATGTACTTATATCAAACCCTTTGCATCAAACGCTGAATATAGCGAAGCTGCAGAATATTGAATATTTTCCTAGGGAAAGTATTCATTGGGCCGTTTCTGCAGCTTCGCTAGTTCCTCGACTGTGGAGCGAAGGTTACGGACCGGGTTAAGGTAAGTGTGCAAATGAAGGTGAGTGTGTGATAGGGACCTTAGGGTCAGGGAGTGGGTAAGGTGAGTGTGCTATAGGGACTTTAGGATTAGGAAGCGGGTAAGGTGAGTGTGCGATACGGACTTTAGGGTTAGGGAGCGGTAAGGTGAGTCTGTGGTAGTTACGGACCTTAGGGTTAGGGTTGGGTTAAGGTAAGTGGATAGCTAGTAGTGTATGTATGGTTTAGTGTAGGGTTTTGTGAAGTGTATGTGTGTGGATTATGTATTTTGATGTGCTTGTGTTGTGTGTATGTTTGTTGGAACAGCAAATTTTTTCCCTGGGAAAAAAAAAATTGCTGTTCTGAGTGTTTGATGTTGTGGTGTTTCGAGTGAAACGGTTGTATATTAGAACATTCGCTGTATTAATACTTTGATGTTCTAATATAAACCCAGATCTTCTATTGGATTTAGGTCTGGGCTCTGGCTGAGACATTCCAAAACTTTAATTTTCCTCTAATGAAGCCATTCTTTTGTTGATTTTGATGTATGTTTGAGGTCATTGTCATGCTGAAAGGTGAAATTCCTCTTCATCTTCAGCTTTCTAGCAGATGCCTGAAGGTTTTGGGACAAAAGTGACTGGTATTTGGAACTGTTCATAATTCCCTCCAGCATGACTAAAGCTCCAGTTCTAGCTGAAGAAAAGCAACTCCAAAGCATGATACTGCCACCACCATGCTTCACCATGGGAATGGTGCTCTTTTGGTGATCCGAAATGTTGTTTTTTCACCAAATGTACCTTTTGGAATTGTGACTAAAAAGTTCAACCTTGGTCTCATCAGACCATAGCACATTTTCTCATATGCTTTTGGGAGACTTGATGTATTGTTTTGTAAATTTGAACTGGGCCTGGATGTTTTTCTGTGTAAGAAAAGACTTCCATCTTGCAACTCTACCCCATAGCCAGACATATGGAGAATATTGGAGATTATAAGACACAACCAATACTTGCCAGAAATTCCTGCAGCTCCTTCACTTTTGCTGTAGGTCTCTTGCCAGCCTCCCTGACCACTTTTAATCTTGTCTTTTCATCAGATTTGGAGGGACGTCCAGTTCTTTGCAATGTTACTGTCCATATTTTCTCTACTTTTTGATGGCTGTCTTCACTGTGTTCTGTGGTATATCCAATGCTGTGGACATTTTTTGTACCCTTCTCTGGACTGATACCTTTCAAAAATGAGATCCCTTTGATGCTTTGTAAACTCTCCATGAACCATAGCTTTTGCTGTATTAGGCAACTGAGTAAATGTTAAGAAAATCCTACTAGGACAGCTGAACTTTATTTGGGATTAATTAGATTCTTTTTAATTGATGGCAGGTGTGTACCCAAGAAGACTGAATGAATGCTGTAATTAAATCAAAAGGTGTTTCAACAAAGTATTAGTTTAAGGGTGTGCACACTTATGCAAATAGCTTATTGTACATTTTTTATTTTTTATATTTTTACCCAAACAAAACTGTTTGTTTTTCAATTGAATTGTACAAGTTATAGGTCACATTAAAGTTGGGAAAAGTTTTGAAATGATTTATTGTGGTCTCATTTTTTATATCACAAAAATCTGGCATTTTAACAGGGGTGTGTACATTTTTATATCCACTGTATAATTTATGCATATATTCATAACTGTATGTATATTTTATGTATACATCATTTACGTCAACTGTCTGTATAGTCAACAGCTGTTTTGTTAATACAAGTTGGTCAACAACACAGTTGAATGACAGTTGTGTAGCATTGCTTCTTTATTGAGTTAGGGGGAATATACCCTTTACTTGGTATGGTGCAATACTGGAATTAGAATATATAAGTAATAAGGAGGTTTGGAGGGTGCAGGGGAGCTTGCCCCCCTGCAAAATGCATTGTTTTATATTTTTATGCTCCATGGTTATGTCTCAGAGGATGCGAAGTTCCATGTCGACAATTTTTTTTCTAGTATTTTGTGTCTTTGAGTGTTAGGTTGTTTTAAGTACAATATATATATATATATATATATATATATGTTGTGTCTTTCGGTTTTTCCCAGTTAGGGGTCACCACAGTGGAACTCCGGTCCGCTAATGATTGGCAGTAGATTTTAACTTGCCGATTTGCCAGCCCTGATGCACAACCTTCAACGAAGGTATGCCCATTCATGCATATCTCCACACAGAAGACACTCTAGCTGAGAATCGAACCGGACAATGTCTTACTGTGAGGCAACAATGCTACCGCAGCACCACCACCGCAGTCATATATATATATATATATATATATATATATATATATATATATATATATCTATGTCGGGTGCCAGGATCCGCCACAGAACGCATGCATTCAGGTCACTCCACAACAAGTACAAATATGACCCTGTCATTGTCCATGTTGGTGTGAATGACCTGAGACGTACCTCCCCGGACTACATGAAAAGAGACATGAAGGAGCTGTCTGCTCTTGTAGCCCAGTCAGGTATGACCCTAGCCCTGAATAGCATCCTGCCATCACCCAGAATGATACCACAGTACAAGGACAAAATGATTGACTTCAACAATTGGCTAAGCTACTGGTGTCATTCTAAGGGGATCCAGTATCTGTCTGCCTGGGATGACATGATCGACAGACCACGATGCTTTGCCAGAGATGGCCTGCACCTGTCGGTCTTGGGATTCTGGATACTGGCTAAGGCTCTTGCCACCCCTATAGTGCCTTTTTAGGCAAAGTTCAAATGACAAACTCACCACCGTAACAGGTACAAGCAAGCAAAATCTGAGGGTAATGTTACTCAGTGCTAGAAGTCTAAACCTCAAAATTCACTCACTCGAGGCACTCCTTAAAATAGAGAACATTGACATCTGTACAGTGACAGAGACCTGGTTTAAGGCTCCAGAGAGCACCCCTGCATTACCAGGCTATAATTCATACCACACCTTTCGGCCACCTACCCTGGACCGAAACACTAAAGGCAGAGGCGTGTCCATATTCATTCAGGATATCCACACCTCCAGGCTAGTTGCTCAGCATAATACATCCGAGATTATCCAAGTGCAACTAACTCTGGGCAAGACCGCAATCCAAATTGTAGCTTGCTACAGATTCCCCCACCATGCCCTAGGATTCCCACTCCTCATTTCTTGATACACTCGAAATTATTACTGTACAACCTAACACCCTAATAATGGACGATTTCAACTACTCCACCATTAAATGGGAAAACTACTCATGTACCAACTCTTTTGCTCAAAGTTTTCTGGAATTCATAAATTCCAATGCCTTGGATCAACTTATCCACACCCCCACCAAGGGCAGCAATATCCTAGACCCGGTCATTACCAACAAGGGCAACAGATGCTCCATACCAGTGGTCAATTCCTCGTTGGTCATATCCGACCACAAGCTAATCACCCAAGACATCCACATCCCCCCCACCTCCCATTAGGGAAACCACCGTAAAAAATTTCTCCAAAGCCAACTTCATGCTTCTTAAGACAGAAGTGGTAAACTTCACGACACCCATGCAGATGGACAATAGAGGTATGTCTGCTGAATCCTACACAAATGCACTGTATAAGCACTTATACTAGTGCATGGATCGTACAATCTCTAACAGAACCAAGATGCTATCCTCCAAAAAAAGGAAGCCAATCTGGTGGTCCCCTGCCATAAACAAAGTCTGCAACAGAAGAAAGAAACTGTTGCAAAATCGAGTAAAATCCCATGACTGGAAGAACTCCCTGGTCAGCCTCAGTAAGAAGCTGTGATCCCTCATAAAATCCTCCAAAGCTAGTTATGAAAACAAAATCGTAACTGATTCTAAAGACATCCCAGGCTGTATTCTACATGAACTACAGAAAGAACAGGCACCCCACCTAAGTACCATGTTCAATCATAGTCTCACCTCAGGCTTTGTGTCCACTGAATGGTGCACAGTGATGGCTATCCCACTCCACAAAGGGGTAGCCACCACAGGCCATGGGAACTACCACCCCCATTAGCCTGACGAGCCTCGTCTGCAAGGTTATGGAATGTATCATCATGGAAATTATAAACAATGACATTGGTAATCTCCAAACTCTGGACCCCACCCAGTTTGGGTTTGCAAAAGGCAGATAATGTCTCCTAAACCTGATAGACTTCTTTGAAGCAATCAGCAAAGCTGTAGATGAGGGTAAGGTAGTTCACACAGCCTATCTAGAGCTTGCCAAGGCTTATGACACCATCCCCCACTCTGGAATTATAGATAAATGCACTAAACTAGGTATAAATCCCTATGTCACAAGATGGGTTGCCAACTTGTGCACTGACAAAACCCACACTGTGAAAGTAGCAGACTCCAAATCCAACTTCAGATCAGTGACAAGTGGAGTACCACAGGTTTCAGTCCTGGGTCCTCTCCTGTTTGGTATCTACTTATCAGAAGTACAGGCTAACACAGAAGGTCTTTGGCTAATGAAGTTTGCAGATGACTGCAAACTAAGAGCCATAATCGAAACTCCTAATGATGTGGACATCCTACAAAAGGGCCTCACTGAGACAGATGCTTGGTGTCAAAGCCATGGCCTCAAGCTCAATGCCAAAAAGTGTATTGTCATCCCTTATGATAAAAATTCTGTACCCATGAACTACCACATAGGTGGTAGTCTACTTAACACCGAAAGTGTGATAAGAGATGTTAGAACACAGGTGGACAGTAGTCTCTACTTTGCTAATTATATCACCACAGTAGTCAGGAAATCCTTCTACGTGGCACACCTCATCACAAAAGGTTTCTCAACCAGCAAAAAAGAGGTCATTGTTCCCTTCTACTCATCACTCATTAGACCCATTATAGAGTACAATGCCCCTTTTGGTATGTACCTCACAAGACATCCACAACAACTAGACAGGCCACAGAAATACCTCACAAAGAGGATTACCGGCCTCAAACAGATGCCCTACAAAGACCATCTAAAAAACCTCCAGCTTTACTCCATCATATATCGCCTACTCAGAGGCGATCTCTGCCTAATATACAAAGTTATGTCAAACCCAGAGCTGTTGGACATGCTTACTTAAAGAAATCCCAGTCCCTCCGAGCTACATTCTAGCCCCCCACATAATTGCAGTTTATGCACTATTATATACATGTCTATCCATTAAAAATACATTGAAACATATAACGTCAGTAAAAACTGGTTGCAAAATGTGGGGGGCTGTGCCGCCCCCTACACCCCCACTAACTTTATATTCTGACTCCAGGGTCGCACTGCAGTGGGGCAGGGGCTATATTCCATTTTCGACCAAATGTAATTCGAACAAATGAGCTTTCAGTCAAATGGGCTTTCAGTGAAGTGAGCTGCCTGAAATCATTTTCAACAAAATGTAATTCAACTAAAAGCAGTAGACCCATGTACACATATAGGTATAGATACACACACACACACACACACACACACACACACACACACACACACACACACACACACACACACACACACACATATATATATGTGAGTTTTGTTTGTGTCTTTCGGCTTTTCTTGGTTAGGGGTCGCCACAGCGGAACTCTGGTCCATTAATGATTGGCAGTTGATTTTTACATACCGGCTTGCCAGGCCTGATGCACAACTTTCAACGAAGGTACGCCCATTCACACATGTCTCCACGCAGAAGACGCTCGAGCTGAGAATCGAACAGGACAGCGTCTTACTGTAAAGCGACAACGCATGTGTGTTAAATATAAACTCTTAAGATTACAAGATGGAAACCCAGTTTTGTTCTGTTTCATTGTTTATTAACTTTGTTGAAGACTGGTCCTCGTAAGACCTTTGGAGCTACAAACATAGCCATAGATAAAAGAAATCATGCTTAAAAACACGTTTCATTCCATGACACTTTGGGCCCAATTCCAAAAGATGTGCTGTCAGTGTAAGTGACCACTTACACTGACAGCAGGATAAGAGCATTTCTTTTGGAACCTGGCCACAAGTGTAAGCCTGCTTATAGGCCGTAGACTGAAGTAAGTCACTTACACTGAGAACAATTCTTTCAGAATCAGGTCTGAATAACACTGAGAGCAACTCTTTGGGAATCTGGCCTGTTGAATATCTAAAATGCTGTAAACATAACTATTGTTTATTGCTTTTTGCAAGTGTGATCAGCAAAGTTACAGAGCTTTGCAATAACTGAACTACAGAACAACATGTTTCTATTAGACAGATCAAAGTGTAATACAGTACAGCTCGACAGAAGTTTTTATGCAGTCCATAAAAGCAAATGCAAAGGGTTACAGCAGTTACATAAATTTTATTTCAGTAGCAATATAAAATATATAGAAACTCACCTCATGCCATAGAAAATGATATAATACCTTCTTTGTCTGCTCAGCTTTCAAGTTTATTATTGTTACTAAAATCAAGACTTGTTGTTGTATCTTTTGGCTTTTCTCGGTTAGGGGTCGCCACAGCGGAACTCCAGTCCGCTAATGATTGGCAGCAGATTTTTACGTACCGAGTTGCCAGCCCTGACGTACAACCTTCAATGAAGGTATGCCCATTCACACATGTCTCCACACAGAAGACGCTTTACCTGAGAATCAAACAGGACGTCTTATTGTGAGGCGACAATGCTACCGCAGCACCACCACCGCAGTATATTGTTACTAAAATCAAGACTATGAGTCTGATATTAATGTCTACAGAAACATAGCTGCCTTGGTAGTAGCATTCTTACTTCCTTTATCTACTAACACATTTACTGTGCATAATTATAAGACAAAAGGACTCAATTCCAAAAAATAATTTTATTAAAAAATTGTTTTCATCACTTGAACAAGGCTTCTTCAGAGCATTAATCAAACCCATAGACATCTTATAGAAGTCTGAAAAAAGACACATAACCACCATCAGCCAAAGCAATAAAATATTTTTATAATTATAGCATAAATCCAAATTAATGGAATGATCTTAATTTGAAAATATATTTTTTGCCTGTGCTATCATTTATACCAGGAAATGCTGCAGGGCTAGCCACCTGCCGGTATAACTCTTGGCTCTAGATGGTTGTCACTGTTGAAGTGACACTCCGACCCCATGTGCACAAATGGGCAAAGGGGTTGTGGATAGAGAGATAAATAGATGTTAGATGGATGGATGTACACAAATCTAAGCATTTCCGCTATTCTAATTTATATTTTTCTAGCAGTGCCTGTAAAAGAATATGACAGCTCTACCATATGTGCAAATTAAAATCAAAGAAAAACACACCAGTGCTAATAGACCTGGTACTTTTTTTTCTCAACTGTCTGACCATAAAGTATGTATAAGTTTGGGGGGCCTACTTTGTTTGGGGTAAAAGAGGATTGCTGCCACAAAAAAAATAATTTGGATTCCTTGAAAGTAGTTTTCAACAAATTTACTTTGCAGATACATGCACATGCATGCTGTGAGTCGACATGAATCCAACTCTGTATTACCTTCCCTGTGGTCATCACTAATCTGATCAGTGACACCGCAAAGTCTTTTAAAACACATGAGGGATAGATTCATCACCCAAAGACTCCCTATGCTGTGGAATAAAATCCCGGTATATGTGAGGCAGAGCACCTCGCTGGCCTTGTTCAAGAGAAATCTTGACCAATGGATGGGAGATCGCAGATATACCCCAGGGATTACCTCAGTGTCACTGCTCAACAGAGGCACAGCAAAATAATGGGTATAGTTCCCCATACTAAAGGGGTGGCGTAAGCCACAAAACTATGGGCTAGGCTTGTAAATGCCCTCGGGCAGATAGCCTAGTATGAACCTATGAACCTATGATAGAATGTTAGCATAAACCATTACCACATGACTTATTTCTTAATATATTTATTTAACATTTGTTGACTGGGAAAGTCCAACTTGGACAGAGCCTATTTTCAGCGGAGGCCTGGGGAGAAATGCTCCAGATGCATGTCTTTGGAATGGCCAATATATTCTCATTTATCTCCTGAGAGGGTCTTCTACTGGATTTACCAATATAGGTTTAAACTTTATATTGATCAGCGAGATAATATGACTAATAATTACTTAAGTTTACTCTTACAAATTGAATTTAAAGATTATTTCATATCTGCTTGGCTAATTAACAGTCCTGTTGATAGGTTACATAAAAAGAGCACATCCATTTATCAATGGGTGTCTACATTAGTAACTTTAAATGATAGTACAATCATAAAAACTGTCTTTTGTAACTAAGAGTCCTTTTGTTTTATACTTAAGTTGTATCTTGTACTCTTACACTGCCTTCCCTAGTTTCTGACTTAGACATTTACTGAGCAACCTAAATAAACGAATGCAACAACACAACTTTAAGCATGTATACATTTGGTAATAAATTTCAAAACACATCACTTTTTTAAGATTAAAAAGTCAAAGAGTAGTGAACTATATTCATAAATGCAGACTGCAAATAGCTATGTCACAGGAGACACATTTGGAAAGAAATTAGCATGTGAATTTTATAAAGCAAGGATTTCAGGATGGTTATTTTAGAGGAATATCTGGGGCAAAGGAAAAGGGGAGGACTTATAGTAATTGCTAGAGGAGCTCGAATAGTGACAGAAGAGGGGAAAAAAGATAATAATGGTAGATTTGTAGTAGCAATTGGTGAATGGCAAGGGAGGAGGATTATGCTGGCATATATTTATATTCCACCTAAAAGTGCTACAGTGGAGCTTAAGAAAACTGTGGGGAGAATATTACTTATAGGTGGAGAGGAATTTGATTTGCAATAGCAAGGAAGCATTTGGGGGCCTATAACAAAAAAGATATATTTTTGAAGAAATTTATGAAAAAAATTTGGTATGGAAGTTGTGAATTCAGTAGTAGGACCTCAGAGAAAATTTACATATTATTCACCAAGGTACACAAAATGAGCTAGGCAAGACAGAAATTATATTTCACAGAAATGTGCATTTAGTTGAAAGTTTTGATACACATCTAATAACTATTTTAGATCATACATCAATAATACCTAAAATAAAAATGCAGGGTAATGAAATACAATGAGACAATTGTACTTGCCCACCTATCTGTTAAACAGAGAGAAATTTAATGAAAGGGTAGTGGAAATTATTTGGGAGTTATTATGGAAGATATAAATTTCTTCAAAAAATTTAGCTAGAGAGTGGAATATAATGAAAGTAGAGTTTAAAAATAGGATCAAAATAAAAGAAAAAAGAGATATGGTTAAGAAGTAACAATAATTATTTAGAGGGGCTGACAGACATTAAAGTATTGCAGAATGGAGGGAGTCTCACAGAACAAGAAGACGTGCAAATGTAGAGTGCTAAAGTGAAAATAAGGGACTACCTGGATAATATGCATAGGTTTAGAAGGATTGCTGTTAAGCAACTGTTCCAGAGCACAAAAGCTTTCAGCACAACGGCTCAGGCAACAGAAAGTAAAAAAGGTTGTTGCCAAGCTTAGGGAGCCTATAACAAGGAAAAAAATCAGAGATCATGTAGAGGTATTAGAAATATTTCAGAAAATTTATGAAAATCTGCATAAAACAGAAAAAAAAATCTTTTGGCTTTTCCCGGTTAGGGGTCGCCACAGAGGATCACAGGTCCACTAATGATTGGCATTGGATTTTTTACAGTGCTGAGTTGCCTTCCTGGCACCCAAACTTCAAAGAAGGCACACCTACACACACGCACCTTCCTGCATGTCTTTAAAGTTCACTCAACCATGGGAAGGACATGCAGACTCCACACAGAAGGTGTTCCAGCCAATAATTGAACCAACAAACTTCTTGGTGTGAAGCAACAATGCTAACTGCTGCACCACAGAGAAATATGAAAATCAAGAAAAAGTACATGTTTATGGAATAATTAAATCTGCCAAGGTTATAGGTAGATGAGGTTCAATTGCTAACAGTTAGGATAGGAGAAGATGAGATAAAAATAGTAATATATAATCAATCTACAGGAAGGTCCCCAGGAATATATGGCATTTCTGTGGAAGCTTGGAAGCTAGGTAGGTAGAAAATGATAAAGATCTGAAGGTTTTATTTAACAGTATTTTAAAAGGATGAGAAGTACCAACATGTAGGAAGAAAGCTGTGGTGGCTGTAAAACCTAATGATGGTAAAGAATGATCAAATCCAGTTTCATACAGGCTCATTTCAATTTCAAACCATGATTATAAAGGGTTTATGTTTATAATGGCTAAAAGAATGGCAAATGTGATGCCAAGACTTGATTGATATGGATCAATGTGGTTTTGTGAAAGAGAGGCAAACATTTGAGAACGTTAATTAGAACAATGGTGATCCAGGAGGAAGAAGAAGAATGTAAGAAAATATCACTGTTATTGGTGGGTCTTGATGCAGAGAGAGCATTCAGCAGAGTAAGCTGGGATTTTATGAGTAGGGCAATTGAAGCATTTACATTCTCTAACACAACAATAAGGTTAATCAGGAGGATATATGAGGGATCAAAGGTGAAAATTAAAGTGGGCGTTCCTCTTTGATAAGTTCTATTTGAACAGAGGAATGAGACAGGTGTGTACTCTTTCCCTTTTGCTTTTGAATTATATTTAGAACCATTGTGAAATTCAAGGATATAATTGTTATAGTACTTAAGAAAAATGGTTTTATTTTCACTTGATATTATTTTGTACCTGATAAAACCAGAAAAGGATATTTCAGTGTTGTGGAACACTCAGAGACAGTTTCAAGTCTTTTTGAGATAAAAAATGAAAAAAGATAAAAAAGGCAATAGCGGTGAACTATGTACCCACAGACAAATTATTTTATCAGTACCCATATTTATCGGAATATGATAAAACGAAGTACTTACGAGTATAGGTTAAAAATGAGTCTGTTATGGCAGCTAAGAATATGCGGGAAGAGACTAAACAAAAGATAATACAAAAAGTGAGAAACTGGAAGATCTGTTTTATGGATATGGATAGCAAGATACAAGCAGCAAAACTGATTTTCATCCCTTTAGTTTTATACACAGGTCAGGCATATTTTTATAAACCAGAGGAAATTATTTGTGGATAGCAATTAATAAAGACTTGAAGGATTTATCTGGGAGGGGAAGATGGGAAGAGTAAAGTGGGTTAAGTTGATCCTTCCAATAGAACAAGGTGGTTTGGGATTACCAAATTTGAATGGGGTATTTCTGAACTACACAACTAAGGCTCCTATGCATAGCACAAGCAGAAAGCTGTAATTCAAACTGGAAAGGGATGATGATGAAACAGGAGGGATGCTCAAGAAATAAAGAGAGACTGGGATTTTGGATGCAGGCCTTTAAGGAGAATAAGAAAAAACATACAGAATATTATATTGATAAAGTAGCGGAACTAAGCCAACACTGAAATGGAAAAAGGAGATTCTGCTGATACAGAGGACTGCAATTAGGGGTACACAGAATAGACAAGAGTGAGCTGTAATTTACTGGAGTTAACTAGCAAAGGAACCAAGGTATTGGGAGCAAATAATTAGAAAGGGAAGGGTAATAGAATGAGAAAAGGGCTAGTGTACATTTGGACTGCAGGCTAGTGACCATCTTCCCTGTCAAGGATTGATATTGGAGTATAGTCAAATAGAAAGGAATAGGGGGAACCTATGTGAAAGATTAGTACAGGTAGAGTTTTAGTAAAATCTAGAACAGAAGTTGCTGTTAAGAAAAGGACAATTAATATGGCATATAAAACATTGCATGATAACTATAGGAATCAATCAGAAAAGAGATATTTAATATGCAATTCACAAAGAAACAACAGGAGAATATATGCATGGCTTCCAAATATGTAGCAAAGTCTAGAAGATTTAGGAATTTTGCTTGGAAGTGTTTGCAAAGGTATTTTTATACCCAAGCAGACTCTAAAGAATGTTCCTTAGGTAGATTATAAATGTTGGAGGTGGGATGGAGAAGAAGGATGAAAGTGGGAACATATATTTGAGAGTGTAATGAGTTGCTAGATACTGGGTGAGCAAATTGGTCTAACCAAGGGAATGATTTTTTGAGTTGTGATACAGAATTGGATTTGCCTAGACATAGTAAAGCCTTGCTGAATTTATTCTGGTGGCTGCCAAAAAACATGGTTACTAGAAAATGGAAATCAAAGGCTAAACCAACGTTACTAGAAGTAGTGACTATAGTAATAGTGATAAAAGAAATAGAAGTGGGATCTTTAGAAAAGGGTGGGGGCAAATTATATAGGAAAAATAAGAATTGGGGGAACAATACATGGAGAATAATGTTTTGGAGGATGAATGGGGTTTAAGGGAAGAAACTGAATGAGCAATGTAATGTTTGAATGACAATGATTGTAAAGAAGATTGTGAGGTATAATGTTTGCAACTGAAATATGTCAATATGTTTTGTTTTCATGTATATAAATATATGATTACCTATGTCATAGTTTAATGTAGACCAGTTGGCATAATGGTAGAGACCAGTTGACAAGAATCTAAATGGGAACACTCAGATCAGCTCTGACTTACAGCGCAATGGCACTAAATATACAGAACCAACTGATATTGCCAACATCCTAGCAGATAGGTTCAGTGCTAACTTTACCCCCCTCTCTCCCCCTAGAGGGCCCATCTCTATACTGGAAGAATGCAAAGTTCATATAATTACGGCTGCACAGGTAAAAAACACACTCTCCAAAGCCAAGAACACAGCATCCATGGGACCTGACGATATCCCAGGCTGTGTTCTACATGAACTACAGAATGAACTGGCACCCTACCTAAGTACCATGTTCAATCATAGCCTCACCTCAGGCTTTGTACCCACTGAATGGCGCACCACGACGGTTATGCCACTCCACAAAGGGGGAACCACGACGGACGCCAGGAACTACCGCCCCATTAGCCTGAAGAACCTGGTCTGCAAGGCCATGGAATGTATCATCGTGGAACTCATAAACAAAGACATTGGTAATCTCCAAACTCTGGGCCTTACCCAGTTTGGATTTGTAAAAGGCAGATCATGTCTCCTAAACCTGATTGACTACTTTGAAGCAGTCACCAAAGCCATAGATGAGGGTAAAATGGTTCACACAGCTTATCTAGATCTCGCCAAGGCTTTCAACACCATCCCCCCACTCTGGAATTATAGATAAGCTCACTAAACTAGGTATAAATCCCTATGTCACAAGATGGGTTGCCAACTGGCTCACAGAAAGAACCCACACTGTGAAAGTAGTGGATTCCAAATCCGACATCAGACCAGTGACAAGTGGAGTACCACAGGGTTCAGTCCTAGGTCTTCTCCTATTTGGTATCTACTTCTCTGAAGTGCAGGCCAACACAGAAGGTCTTTGGCTAACAAAGTCTACAGATGACCGCAAACTAGGAGCCGTAATTGAAACTCCTAACGATGTGGACAAACTACAAAAGGGCCTCACTGAGACAGATACCTGGTGTCAAAGCCATGGCCTGAAGCTCAATGCCAAAAAGTGTATTGTCATCCCCTTTGGTAAAAACTCTGTACCCATGAACTACCACATAGCTGATAGTCTACTTAATACCGAAAATGTGATAAGAGACCTTGGGACACAGGTGGACAGTAATCTCTCCTTTGATAATCACATCGCCACAGTGGTCAGGAAATCCTTCTACGTGACTCATCTCATCACAAAAGGATTCTCATCCAGAAAAAAAGAGGTCATTGTTCCCCTCTACTCATCACTCATTAGACCCATTATAGAGTACAATGCCCCTTTTGGTATGTACCTGACGAGACATCTACAACAACTGGAAAAACCACAGAAATACCTCACAAAGAGGATTACTGGCCTCAAACAGATGCCCTACGCAGACCACCTCAAAAAACTACAGCTTTACTCCATCGCATATCGCCTACTCAGGGGCGATCTCTGCCTAACATACAAAGCTATGTCAAACCCAGAGCTGTTGGACATGCTCCACTTAAAGAAATCCCAATCCCTCCGAGCTACACGCTCTAGGGACCTAAACCTTGTCACCACAATAAACAGAACATGCTGGAAGGATAGATTCCTGTCCCAGAGACTTCCCATACTCTGGAACAGACTACCTATCTATATCAAACAGAGCTCTTCATTAGCACTCTTCAAGAAAAATCTTGATGATTGGATGGGAAATTCACACCCGGGGATCACCTCTGTGACTCTGCTCACAAGGGCACAGGAATATAATTTTCTTGGGTGGCAAAAGCCAGGGTACATTTTTTGGCTGGGCTTGTGTGGGCCCTAGGGCCGATAGCCTAGTACCTACCTATGAACCTATGAACATAATGGTTAAGGTCTTCACCTCCCATGCACAAGGTACAAGGTTCAGTCTTGACCTCTGACCAATACCTGTTTGGAGAGTTTGCACTTTCTCCCTGTGTCTCCATTGGGTTTCTCCCATGTCTGAAAAAAATACTCTTTCCATCTCAAACTCACCAATGAATGGAGCAGTGGGTAGCAGCACAGACTCTACATGGTGCCCTATAGGGGTAAGAGTTGTACAGACCAACCACTTTGGGCATCTACTGTGGTGCATAGTATCCTCAAGATAGGAGGACATGTATCACAGACTGTCCACTGTGGCAGGGCTAGCCACATGATGGTGTAAAATATGGGTCTAGGTGATTCGGTCATGCTGACTAATGTCACCAAAATGGGCATGGGTAGTTACTGCTGATAAGTGGGTTGAAGACCCAGCCTACTCTGACTTACACCAGGGATCCTTGCTAATGGTGGGAGGTGTATATGTGCCCTGGGTCGATAAGCTACTAGCCGGCTGGAGTCTAGTTGCCCAACTTCGGTTACCTGGGATAGCTCTGTTGAATGAAAGCTGGAAGTAAAACCAATCAAACTGCCAAACATGAACTGAGAATTGCTATGCTTAATGTAGCTTCACTGACAGGATGCAGCTTGGAAGTGGATGACATGATGATATGGAGGAGAATGTATCCAAGAGACAAGATGGAAGGGCAGTGCAGCAAAGCCACTTGGCTTGGGAGCCAAACGGTACAAAGCTATGTCTGACCGAGCTCTGTTAGAAATGCTACATCTAAAGAAATCCCAGTCCCTTTGCACCACATGCTCCAGAGACCTCAACCTCATTAACACAATCAACAGAACATGCTGGAGGGACAGGTTCATAACCCAGAGACTGCCCATTCTATGGTATAGACTTCCCATACATGTCAAGCAGAGCACCTCACTGGCCCTCTTCAAGAGAAATCGTTTTTTTGCTCAGAAATTTTTTTATTTTGACTATTAGTCAACAATAATAAATACTTTTACAATGTGGAATCATAATAACCATGAAGTTAAACTATGTACATATTTACATACAGCCTGACATGAATAAATGAATGATAGCAAATTAAACAAAATAAAGATATTTAACTTAAGAATGATTTCTTTAAGAAGAGATTAAATCCATTTGTAGAGTATCAACCAATGACAAAACTTTTCTCTAAGTATTATTAGCTAATGGCATTGGAAACAATCTTAATTCTTTGGTTTTAACTTCCATCAACACCATCTTCTTTAATAAGCATATAAATTATTCTCTTCCAGGTACTATGGTAGACTTCCACCTCTTTGTTATGCATTTCCTAGCTATAGCTAATATTGTCCATAAAACATAAAGATTACTTTTTTTATGAACCTCTTCAGATATATTCAATAAAATTAAAGCTTTGTTCAAGACAAAATTATCTGTGTAAATAGCCTGTAAGAAGTTATTAATATTTTCCCAAAAGGGTTTAATTTTTTTACAATTATAAAAAATATGAGACCAGTCCGCGTTAACAATCTAAACAAACCAGGGAAAACTGAAAAATGCTGTACAGAACCAACAAACACTCCAAAGTCAAAAACTCAGTTCCACTCCGGATATAAAGTCCAACTCAATGGAAATATAAAAAGACAGATTTATTTTAAGCCGTTAAAAACATACGCTTTTCGTCGGCTCACAGTCCGACTTCCTTAGAAAGAACAAACAAGCAAACAGTGCCTCACCCACATCAAGACATTTTAAACAACTCACTAATTACGAATAACAAGTCACGTGCTTGAAACTCCAGCAGATTTAAAGCCCCAGCACAAAAAAAAAATACTGGAATACAATAAATGACTGAGTACATTTAAATGAGCAATGAAAGACCAAACATTGATAACATATCACAAAAAACAAGTAGCTAAAAGACAATGTATACATGCACGCATATAAAATCTGAGCAGCCTGTAAAAATAAGCAAATAAATTCTAAACAACTATAACATGCGCCCACTGCTGAATTAGGAAAATAAAATAAAAAAGCACTCACGGTTACTGTCAATCGGACCTTATATATAAAGTGTATACTAAAAACGTGAAATACTACTACTAATGGAATGAATGAACTAGGGTAACATGGACCACAATGTTGGGCTCAAATAAAACTCCAGTGATAAAATAAAGAAGATGAAGAGACTGACATCCAATAACAAAATATGTAAAATATATATAAACCCCTGAGGGTAGTGTGGGGTTTCAACAAATCACCTATTGAGCCTTTTTAACTTCAGTAAACAGGCCAGGTTCAAAGAACCATTGAGACCTGGCACATGGCATGCGTCCAACTTAAGTTGCCACCACAATTCTCTACTTTCTAGATGTAAGGGTGTATATCCTCCCCTCGGGTTGGAACGGACTTGGTCAATAACACTGAATGTAAAACTGTGGCCCAGATTTTCCATGGCATGTTTAGCCAAAGCGTTCTCCATTTTGCCTTTCCTAATAGCATATAGGTGTTCATATATACGATCTTGTAGTCTTCTGTCTGTCTTGCCCACATAGAAGGCAGGACAGCAGACGCACTGGGCTAGATACACTACCTGTGTACTGTTACAATTAAATTTACCTGCCAAGTGGAAGACTACCTCATTGATTAGAAACCTGGACCCTGTTTTTATATATCCGCAGTATCGGCACATGGAACATTTATACATGCCTGATCTGCTACTAAAGATCTTGGGTTTCCTTTCCAATATGTCTTTGATGTTAAAGCCTCTCCTATAAACTACCCTAGGGAGGTCCGCCAAAACCTTATGTGTGGACTCATCCTGCAAAATCAGAGGCCAATTTTTCATAATTGTTGTATAAATTACTCTGGCATCCATAGTATAAGTTACAATCAGACTTTGAGATGTAAAAGATGCCTTTTCCTTATTCTCAAGATGTATGGATGAATCAACACCCCCCTGACTTAAAATAGGCTCATAAAAACCTGAAGATCTCTTAGTTTGGACCTCTTCAACTAGATCTAATAGTAGGTCCTGTGGATAACCTCTGTTGATGAAAAGGTTAGCCATGAAATTACATTCCTCTTGGAAGTCAGGGTCTCTCAATATCATCCGTGCTGCTCATACAAGTTGGCCTTTGAGAATAGACCTTTTCTGTTTGAATGGATGTGAACTGTCAAAGTGGATGTAGCTATTAGAAAAAGTCTCTTTTCTGTGAATTTTAGCTACATAACACCTTGAGATTGAATCCTTCCTTAAGTCCACATCTAAGTAAGTTGTACTGTCCTTAGATATACTATGGATGAATTGTAAAAATTCAGTGGAAGAGTTAAAACATTGTACTAGAGATCTAGCAACAACCTCTCCCCCTTTAGAGATGATAAAAATATCGTCAAGGAACCGAGTGTATATTAATACAGAGTCCGTGACCAAACTGTTGTTCATGACAAATTCCCTCTTCCAGTAGGCCATTACCATATTGGTCACACTCGGCCCACAGGGGGAACCCATAGGCACTCCTACTTGTTGTAAATAAAATCAATTGTTGAAGGAAACATAATTGTTGGATGAAATAATGTCCAACAATTCATTCACCAATTGGATTTCTGCAACAGGGGCTAGTTGGAGGGACATCAAGGAAGGAATCCATTCTAGGGCCACTGAATGTGGAATGAATGTATATAAATCCTTTACGTCAACCGTTAAAAAATGGCTGTCCTCATGGAAAGATGTGGAATTGACCCTAGCTAAAAAAGACCAAGAGTCTTTGCTGATTTGTGGTTCGGTAGCCACATATTTTTTTAGGATGGAATCTACTACCTTGGCAGCAGTGTATGTAATGCTATCCCTAGCACTTACTAATGGATGCATGGTGGGGTTCGATAGATTTTTATGGATCTTAGGAGTGCCAAAAATTACAGGAACTTTGAATACTGGAGGAGATATAAAGTTAAATAAATCTGAATCTAGTGTACCGTTCAGAGACATATCACTGAAATAAGAAACTACTCGAGAATTTCCTATGTTGAGCTCATTCCTGGATACCTCATGATAACAATCAGCAGAAAGAATATCCTCCATTCTCCTATTGTAATCTAATTCCTCCATAGCCACTAAACCCCCACCCTTGTCGGGTTGCATTACCCTGACCGAAGCCCCTGCTAGCATGTCTAGTAAGGTCTTCTCTACTTTACTGATGTTGAACCTTGTAGTCCGTGGGGGAGGATGTTTCATCAGAGCATGTCTGATGTGTAAGTCACAAATCTGTTCAAATGTATTTAATGTAGGGTGTAAAGGTGGGTTGTATGTACTAGATAATAGGAAATCTTTTTTCTCTCCTGAAAATTTCCTCATTAATACCTGTAAATTGAGCTTCCTTACAAAAAGTTTTAAATCAATAATAGAAGAAGATACATCTGCTCTCCTGAAGGGTACATAAGAGACACCCTTAGCTAACAAGTCTATTAGCAATGCATCAAAAGAACAATCAGAAAAATTATAAATTTTAAAGTCCTTGTTGGTATTCATCAGTATTTCACGTAGACTGAAATAGGGTACAGTTTCTGAAGCTGACACATTCAAATCTTCTTGTTCCTGGACCGGAGATTGGTCCTCCGAACTTGGTCCAAAGGAGGAGAGGAGGCCAAGGCTCGAAAAGGGTAACCCCCCTCTTTCCCACCAGGGGAGATAGAAAGGTTAGAGGCTACTCGCTGGTCGCTGCTGCTGATAGAATCACCCATTCTAGGAGAGTTCTTTACAGTACTTGTATCAGAATGGTCAAGTGGAACAGGACATGTATCAAAAGACTGACAGTTTTCATTCCTCCAAGGCGTGTGGGCCAAAAAATTGCCTTGAGACAGAGGGGGTTTGGGGTATGCTGTACCATGTTTGTACACTTCAATGTCTCTGTTCAACTTCTTGATCTTGGTAGAAGTTAATTTAGAAATATGCTGATCTATACTATGAAAAGTACGATCATAATCAAACTTGTATCTATGAAAATTTAAATCATTCTTGATTTCATTGTCAAGCCTGGAAATGTCAAGAAGGAGAATGTCAATAGCCTGTTGGTAATGATGGCTAATCAAATCCATATGTTCGACCCCATGTCGGTCGAATAATTTTATTAAATCCCTATGAAATGCAGACCCGTCCTGGAGTCCAGTCGGATATTGCCAGGATCTAAGGCCTTTAGGGATTATATTAACTCGCTTACATTCCCCAAAATATGCTACCTCCATTTGGAGTTTTCTCAGTTTCAAGAGGTTTTGGTCAAATATGTTTAGTTTGGACGGCAAGTCCAAAAATGTACTCGTATTGTAATGTGGTTTAGTAGACATTGCTGAGTTACCAAATTTGAATGCTCGATTTAACCAGGAATTTAGAGAACTGGTACTTTGATTAAGAAGACCAGGACAGGTGTTGACATGGGAGTTGGTTCTACCGGACATCCCCTGACTCCGGTTCTGTAGAAAAATGCTTGAACCTGGATCCTGGTACTCTGAGGGAGTTGAATCTGAGCCATACTTTACACTCTCATCTCCTGGAAGAAAATGGACTGATGAAGATTTAGAAATGGTAATAGGGCTGACCCCTGGGAGCGCTGAGCCACCGACACCTGCTGGAGAAGTCTCTGAATCCAGGCCTCGACTAGGCTGTGATCCTAAAGCACTGTCCAACATGTTTGATAATACATTCACTTTTTCGGTCAGTATCTCGATCAATTGCATTAAATTTCCAGCTTCACTTTGAGTGGTGGAAGCAGTCTGAGACTCAGGAGCGTTTTCCATAACTGACACACCAAACAAACCAGGGGAAAACTGAAAAACGCTGTACAAAACCAACAAACACTCCAAAGTCCAAAACTCAATTCCACTCCGGATATAAAGTCCAACTCAATGGAAATGTAAAAAGACAGATTTATTTTAAGCCATTAAAAACATACGCTTTTCATCGGCTTACAGCCCGACTTCCTCAGAAAGAACAAACAAGCAAACAGTGCCTCACCCTCAGCAAGACATTTTAAACAACTCACTAATTACGAATAACAAGTCACATGTTTGAAACTCCTGCAGATTTAAAGCCCCAGCACATAAAAAGATACTGGAATACAATAAATGACTGAGTACATTTAATTGAACAATGCAAGACCAAACATTGATAACATCTCACAAAAAAGCAAGTAGCTAAAAGACAATGTATACATGCACACATATAAAATCTGAGCAGCCTGTAAAAATAAACAAATGAATTCTAAACAACTATAACATGCGCCCACTGCTGAATTGGGAAACTAAAATAAAAAGCACTCATGGATACTGTCAATCGGACCTTATATATAAAGTGAAGACTAAAAACTTGAAATACTACTACTAATGGAATGAATGAACTAGGGTAACATGGACGACAATGTTGGGCTCGAATAAAACTCCAGTGATAAAATAAAGAAGATGAAGACTGACAACCATGACAGACATGATTTGTCATGAACAACAGTTTGGTCATGGACTCTGTATTAATGTACACTCGGTTCCTTGATGATATTTTTATCATCTCTAAAGGGGGAGAGGTTGTTGCTAGATCTCTGGTACAATTTTTTAACTCTTCCACTGAATTTTTACAATTCACCCTTAGTATATCTAAGGACAGTACAACTTACTTTGATGTGGACTTAAGGAAGGATTCAATCTCAAGGTGTTATGTAGCTAAAATTCACAGAAAAGAGACTTTTTCTAATAGCTACGTCCACTTTGACAGTTCACATCCATGCAAACAGAAAAGGTCTATTCTCAAAGGCCAACTTGTATGAGTAGCACGGACGATATCGAGAGACCCTGACTTCCAAGAGGAAAGTAATTTCATGGCTAACCTTTTCATCAACAGAGGTTATCCACAGGACCTACTATTAGATCTAGTTGAAGAGGTCCAAACTAAGAGATCTTTGGGTTTTTACGAGCCTATTTTAAGTCAGGGGGGTGTTGATTCGTCCATAAGTCTTGAGAATAAGGAAAAGGCATCTTTTATATCTCAAAGTCTGATTGTAACTTATACTATGGATGCCAGAGTATTTTAAACAACAATTATGAAAAATTGGCCTCTGATTTTGCAGGATGAGTCCACATGTAAGGTGTTGGCGGACCTCCCTAGGGTAGTTTATAGGAGAGGCTTTAACATAAAAGACATATTGGAAAGGAAGCCCAATATCTTTAGTAGCAGATCAGGCATGTATAAATGTTCCATGTGACGATACTGCAGATATATAAAAACAGGGTCCAGGTTTCTAATCAATGAGGTAGTCTTCCACTTGGCAGGTAAATTTAATTGTAACAGTACACAGGTAGTGTATCTAGCCCAGTGGGTCTGCTGTCCTGCCGTCTATGTGGATAAGGCAGACAAAAGACTACAAGATCATATATATGAACACCTATATGCTATTAGGAAAGGCAAAATGGAGAATGCTTTGGCTAAACATGCCATGGAAAATCTGGGCCACAGTTTTACATTCAGTGTTATTGACCAAGTCTGTTCCAACCCGAGGGGAGGATATGCACCCTTACATCTAGAAAGTAGGGAATTGTGGTGGCAACTTAAGTTGGATGCATGCCATGTGCCTGGTCTCAATGGTTCTTTGAACCTGGCCTGTTTACTGAAGTTAAAAAGGCTCAATAGGGGTTTATATATATTTTACATATTTTGTTATTGGATGTCAGTCTCTTCATCTTCTTTATTTTATCACTGGAGTTTTATTTGAGCCCAACATTGTGGTCCATGTTACCCTAGTTCATTCATTCCATTAGTAGTAGTATTTCACGTTTTTAGTATACACTTTATATATAAGGTCCGATTGACAGTAACCGTGAGTGCTTTTTTATTTTAGTTTCCCAATTCGGCAGTGGGCGCATGTTATAGTTGTTTAGAATTTATTTGTTTATTTTTACAGGCTGCTCAGATTTTATATGTGTGCATGTATACATTGTCTTTTAGCTACTTGCTTTTTTGTGAGATGTTATCAATGTTTGGTCTTTCATTGTTCATTTAAATGTACTTAGTCATTTATTGTATTCCAGTATTTTTTTTTGTGCTGGGGCTTTAAATCTGCAGGAGTTTCAAACATGTGACTTGTTATTCGTAATTAGTGAGTTGTTTAAAATGTCTTGATGAGGGTGAGGCACTGTTTGCTTGTTTGTTCTTTCTGAGGAAGTTGGATTGTGAGCCGACGAAAAGCGTATGTTTTTAACGGCTTAAAATAAATCTGTCTTTTTACATTTCCATTGAGTTGGACTTTATATCCGGAGTGGAATAGAGTTTTGGACTTTGGAGTGTTTGTTGGTTCTGTACAGCATTAACAATCTGTTGACATCTCCAGCATACTCCATTGCAAGAAGAATTGAATTTTGAAATTTTATCAGGAGTCAAGGATCTATGTAGGAATTTCCAGGTAAATATTCTTCAGTACTGAGAACTGGAGGTTAATTTTACTGAAAGTAGTATATTTGACGTATTTTCTGGGGTTAATTGAATCGAATATCCTCTAGTAATAAATTGCCAATATGTTGTTTTAGGTGCTGTTTTGTAGTTTGTTATTAAGTTGTATATGTAAGACTTTACATTCTTCATATTTTCATTATTATAAATAATTTCAAACAATCTACTTATAAACTTAGGTGAAGATGAGTATGACAAATTATTTAATACTCTACATAGATCTTTGGAGAATGTCAATATATTCTGAAGTATTAACCATTCATTAGAGTTTAATTCATAAGTTGACATCATATATTGTATAGCCAGAACTTTTTGATTTTTTTATACAATGGAGCCAACAAATTAGTTTTTTCTGTTCCCAGTGCATAAATACTTCTTTATGAATTATATCTGGAAAACTGTTTGTAATGCTGAAGGGGATTAATGTTGAAAACCAGATCTTTAAATCCGTGTTCATATTTATAAACTTTCTAAAATGATCGTATAAACGATTTATTACAAATGTCTTTGTTGGTTTAGATATATTGTATTGTAGATTTATACACAATGAATACCATAGTATATTATTTGTATCTATAATAGTAATATTTTAGAAAGTTTATTTTCATTTAATATAATCATTGTATGTACTTTTTTCCAGTTGGATCTGTAATTAGGGTTAATCCATTCAATCACAGTTTTGAGTAATGTAGCATTTATATATGATTCAGTGTCTGGGAAATTTATTCCTCCCTGATCCCATTGTCTTATATGATGCGCATAAGCAATTCTGTTTCTTTTAGGGTTCTATAAGAATCTTAGTAGTGTTGATGTTATTTTCTTAAGATAAGATCTCTCTGGAATTAACAAAATAGCTTGGACTATATATAAAATTTTAGGGAGAAGAACCATTTTAATCAATTGAAGTCTATCTTCAAAGATTAGAAACAGATTATTATATTTATTCACTAGAGAATCTATTATGTCAATAATCCTTTTATAATTATTTTGTATTATATCATGTATATTATCATATAGATCTATCCCTAGGTATTTTATTTTTGTAGCTTGCAATCCTATGATACTATTTTTATCTACTTGTATGTCCTTTTTTTATTTAATAATAGATATTTAGACTTTTGATTATTACAGCAAAGACCTGAAATCTTATAAAAGTTCTCTAATAGAATATCTAGTTCATCTAAAGCCTCTTTTGAGTTCAATAGAGTGAGACATACATCATCAGCAAAGAGCATGACCTTAGAGTTATATTGGTCTAATATATTTAGTCCTTCTATCTTTGGATTGTTTCATATTAGTATAGCCAATAGTTCGATAGCCAGTGCAAATAAAATGAGTGACATTGGGCATCCCTGTTTAGTACCTTTCATAATTTGTATAGGTAATGAAGTAAAGGGTCCTAATTTGACATAGGCTAAATTATTTTTGTATACTTTTTTAATAAATGTGATAAAGGAAAGCAGGAATTTATAAGCTTCAAGAATTTTAATTAGATAGTCCCAATTTAAGGAATCAAATGCTTTTTCAATATCCAGCCCTATTATCAAGGCTTCTATATTTTCTTTATTTAGATAATCTGTTAAAGTCAATATTCTTTTAATGTTATCATGTGTATGTCTATTCTGAATAAATCCAGTCTGGTTATTGTTAATGATTTCATTTAATTGACTTTTTATTCTATTTACCAGGATGGACATATAAATGTTATAATCATTATTTAGTAGTGAAACTGGCCTATATGAGCTGCAAAGGCTAGCACCCTTGTTTTCCTTTAAAATGGGTATAATTAGAGAGTATTTCCATGAAGGGGGAATCATTGCATGGGTTTGAATCTCAATTAATGTCTTATCTAGCAAGGTGATTATATTTTTGGGAAATAATTTGTAAATTTCTGAAATTAAACCATCCAATACAGGAGATTTACCAGATTTACTATCTTTAATTTTATCTGTGACTTCTTTGAGTGTAATAGGTTTTTGTAAATTTCTTTGTAAACTATCAAGTATTGATTTAATATTAGAGATCATATTTCCTAACAAAGAATGGTCAATTGCATTATATGTCTCTTTATAATGATTACTGTAATAAGATTTAAACACGTCTAATATATGTCCTATTTCTGAGACCTTCTTATGTCTTTCTTCGTATAGAATATTAACAATAGAATTGGATTTGGATTGCATTTTGACTTTAATAGATAAGCAATGTAGGTGTTTCGAAGAAGTAGCATAAGCGTTTATTTTTAACCTTTCTATGGCTAAATTAGTTTTATGACTTAAAATATCACTATATCTTTTATTTAGTTCTTCTATTTCCTTCTTGTTCTCCATTGTATTAGAGTTATTTTTTAATTTATATAATGTGAGTTTCCTTTGTAATTCTTGTAGTTCAGATTCCCATTCTTTGAGTTAATTTTTATACCAGCCAATCACTCTTCCAAAAATATAAGCTTTTAATGAATCCCATACCATTACTATATTTACTTCCAAATTATAGTTTATGTCTAGATAGAAATGTAATTATTTCACTAACCATTGTTTAAATTCTTTAATTTTTGTAATGTATGAAGATATTCTAGAAAGGAATGATAGTGGTTTAAAATCTACTTGTACTTTAAGAACTAGTGAATTGTGATCTGATAAAGGCCATGGGATTATTGAAAAATAAGTAATTTTGGATTGAAGATCTTGTGATATAAAAAGTTTGTCTATTCTGGTTCGAGTATAATCTTGATGAGAGAATGTCAAGGAGTTATTAACAATAACATTAAAGGTATCTATCAATTTTAATGACTCGGTCCATTTTTTTATTATTTTTGCAGTAGCTGTTAAAAGTGGAGATTTTTTGTTGATAGTTTGAGAAGTGTCAGTTAAACAATTAAAATCCCCTCTATTATTAGATTCCAGCTGGAAATTTTTATGATTTGGTCTAGATGTTTTTTATCTGTTCCTGTCCCAATACCAGGAAACCAGTATAAGTTAGCTAATGTCCATAACCTATTATTCAACTTCAGTATAACTATAGCTATAAGCCCTTCATTATCGATACATTTATACACTATTTCAGGGTTTATGGAATTATTTCTCCATAAGATTATTACTCCCCTTTTCTTAGATTTAAATTTAGAGCATGCTAAGTTCCTATAATCACTTGGATTCCAACTAAAATTATCATTAATTTTGAAATGAGTTTTCTGTAAAAAGATTAATTGGGATTTATTTATCCTTAACTATCTTAGTACGTTAGATCATTTATTTGGATTATTTAATCCATTTATGTTTAAAGATAGTAATGTGATATCCATGCCAAGTTATTTTAAAGAAGTATTTACAATGTCAATATATTTTCCTGAAATCATCTCCTCTGCATATAATAAAAAGAATAATATTAGTTTGTAAATATCCACCTATCTCTGTGTAAGATGTTAACTTTAATATAATCAAATAGAAATAAGTCAGGCTTGGTGAAAATAATTAATAACAAAAAAATTAAAGAGAAAAATAACATTAAACTAGTTTGTACATTAAAACTTGCCCACCATGGAATGAAATACATTCCTAGTCCATCAGATAAGTACAGCTAGTGAACTATCCCACTAACTTCCATTTTTCATTCATTAGAGCTCCAAATATACAATCTTAAATAGTATAGGAGTCTATTAAAATATTTTATATGATTTATCATTCAGCAACAGAAGTACATGTTTATATATATATCAATATATACACACATATACATACACACATACCTATACATATATATAGATATATACACATACATACACATACATACATAATTAGTAACTAATCAGATAAACATAACGTCTATAATAATGAATATTCAATTTTCTGAACTTGCTCGAAGTACAAATTTCCAGGATATACAGTAAATACTTCATTTCAACTCATTAGTTATTTAACACTTTTGTCAGACAAACTTGTAACATATATTAGCTATTACTGATGATTATCATATCCTAAATCAAACAAACAATATGTATATTATTCTACATATTAAATAGACTGATCAAATAATCCATATCAAAATGTCTAAATCTTGCTCTTATTATGTCAGCTGATATTAAAGTTGCGTATAAAGTTTTCCTAGAGATATATATGTAGATGTATTCACACATTAATATAACAGAACACTTTTATATACAAGAGTTTCATGCATTTCTAATAGACTAGATACATAGATTTAATGTTTACTTCTACTAAAATGCTTCAAACATACTGTGTTAAGTTCCTGTACCTAAATAAATGTAAAATCATGAACAGCTGTTCAGCTCATTTTGTTACTATAAGCGATCAGGCTTCTTACAGAATACACATACTGGTAACCAATCACATCAACTCTTGTACGTTGCTATAGCTACATTAAATATTCAATAGCTAAATACGTACATAACTGTATACATAGCTCGTGAGAACTAGAGATTTTAAAAGCTTTTTACCTTCTCGAGAGTGATTTTCCCCTCTCAAACTCTTTCCTGAGAGAATAAAATCTATGTTTTAAAACATTAACTCATTCCCTATCAGCTTTTATTTAAATAAGGCACAAAGAGTGCCTTCCGAGAGCTTCTACACCAGACACTTCACACACCATTTGACTCAGAAATCCATCAACAGTCACCTTAAGCATCTGGTTCCATTTAAACAGTGAAACTAAAGCCAAAAACACAATCACCTCTCTTTCACCTCGCCAAACACGGACATCCCTCTGATTTCACAGCAATGTTTCCTCATCAATAAAAAATAAAAAAAAAGAAAAAACCTTTAGTAAACCTCGCAGTCTACATTTTGCTGAATGCTAGACTCATGCGTCCAACAGTCCTTCAGGGGACTTCATCCGTAGCCTGCAGCATATTTTGTTAACCCAAAGGAATATAAAATATCAATCATACAAGCCAAACCAGAGATCTCCAGTTAATGGACAAACAGCGACATGCTAACTCGACACTTCACTCCAATGCAGCCAGGGCCAAGAACTAACTTCCCTCTACATCAAAAACACTCGAACTTTACCCAAGTTAGACAGAGAGTCCTCCACTCTATTCCAGCGAGACAACAACATCTATATGACAGTTCGTTTCCACTCTAGAGCAGAAAGCCTTTGAACAACCAGATACCCAGCAATAACATTCAAAGGATATTACAATATCTATACATCACTACATCACCGCTAAGGGAAATCTCACCCAGTGTCTAGGTCACAACAAAGCAATGGGAAAATCTATCAATCATTAATAGTAATTAGGTTAAATATACTATATAACAAATAAGCATGAAATAATAAATTAATTACCACATAACTATGAAATAATACTTTGCAAGTGAAGTACTACTAAACTAAAAACTAACTATAGGTATACTTATAATTAACAAATATTTATATAGAGAAAAATAAATCTAAATAAATAGATAAATAAGGTAAATATCTATATATAAAGATAGATAATGAGGCATAAAGCAAGGTGAGAAGGATGACAATATTAGAAATAGATTGTTTAGTTAAAATATAACTTAGATTTATAAATTTTATATGAAGTAATAGAAGCACATACCTTTTTCTTTTACTCTAGTATTACTTATATGCATGAAAATGAATGTTATGTAACATGTTTAGTCCATTTAAAAGTCTTTTAGTTATTAGGTATCAGTTGATACTTTGAGAGACTTCACCAAAGTAGGTAGTTTAGTTTCTGTTTTCTGTTTCTTCTTTTTGACATCAGTCCAACTAGTTTTTTCAGTGGATCTCTTCAGTGACAGGGATATCCATTCCATTTCTTCTGGGATGATTATAATGTTATTATTTTTGATGAATTGAAAGGCTTCTTCCAGAGTGTTGAAATTTCTCATCTCACTTAGTTACTGTATCCTTATCTTTGCAGGGAAGGCTATTTGAGCTTTGATATTATTCTGTTTCAGAATTTTTATTACTGGCCATGCCTTTTTCCTCTGTTCAAGAACTTTAGTATAGTAGTCATTGTCAAATCTTATTAAATGTTGATTATATTTTATTGGACGTTTCCTCCATGCTGTTTTTAGCACCAGTTCTTTGTCCATAAAGGATACCAATTTTATTATAATTGATCTTGGTGGCATAGAGGCAGAAGAAGAGGATGATGCTGAAATTCTATTTCCCAAAGGACGATGTGCCCTTTTTATGCCAAATGACAAGCCTTCATTAAGATTTAGAATCTCTGGTATCCATGAATTTAGAAAGGAGATAGTCTTTTCCCTCTGTATTCTCTGGTAGACCAAAAATCCTGATATTTGATCTTCTCTCCCAATTCTCTAAGTCGTCTACTTTGTTAGAGAGCCAGGTATTTTGTTTCAGGAGAAAATCTGTTTGAGTCTCCTCTTCTTTAAGTCTTCCATCGATGTCAGATAAAGAAGTTTCAATAGTTGTTAACTTAAATTGATGCTGCTGAAGCATTTCTTTAAAGACTTCTGTTTGTTTCTGAGAGTTCTCTTTTAGATTTTGTAGATTAACCTTGAAATCATCCATTTTTATAGATAGTTATTGTAATGTGGTAGTTACCATTTGGAGTTCCATTTTTTAGTGACAGTCCAGAGTGAGAGTTCTTCAGGTTACTCATCTCTTCAGCTGCTCTGTAAAGACTCCTTTGTATTTTGACAGGAAATTTCTTGTAAAAACCCACCAACATTTGTAATTAGTTATTTTAGACTATTAACTAAATATTTATAAAGTTTGTTAGAAAAAAAAATTAGTGAAATTTCCTGAATTTGATACTAGTTTATGGAGTTCTAAAAAACTGCTGCCTTCAGATAGCCATCTAGGCTCCACCCCCCCTTCAAGAGAAATCTTGATGAGTGGATGGGAAATAGAAAATTCACCCTGGGGATCACTCCAATGGCTCTACTTGACAGAGGCACTGGGAACTAAGGTTGGGTAGCACGATGCCAGGGTAATCCTATGGGCTAGGCTTGTAAAGGCTTTACGGCCATTAGCCTAGTACACACCTATGAAACTATGAACTATCCAGGAGGGGAATAGGCTAAAAATGGTGTAGGAATTGTGGTGAGAGAGACTTCAGAAGGCAGTGAGGGATATAATCAGAATTAATGACAGACTCATGGCAATCAGATTCCAGTGTAATGATAGGGCAGTATTCATAATCTCAGCCTATGCCCCACAGCATGGTTGTGATAGTGAGGAAAAGAGTGCATTCAGACAGCAGTTGCAGGACCTGTTAGATAATGCAGGACAACATGAATTGGTGTTGATTATGGGTGACTTGAATGCACATATCAGGACAGACAAAACAGGATATGAGGACTGCCTCTGTCCAGATGGGTGGGACAACAGGAATAAAGAAGGAGAAGCCATTGTAGACTTCTGGCAAATGGCTTGATAATACCCAACACATGGTTCAGAAAGACAGACAGTCACAAGATCACATACAAGAGTAGCCAACATGCAATTCAGGTAGACTTCCCCCTAGTAAGGAAAAGGCACTGGGGTAAGATTGCAAAGTCATCCCCAGTGAAACAGTCGGCCAACAGCAGAAACCACTAGTTGCAACAATCAGGTGCAAGCAGTGGTCAGAGAAGGCATTAAGGTCAACAGAGACGAGGCTGAAGACCTGGAAATTGACTGGAGAGAAGGTTCAACAGTTCAAGGAATTACTCAGGGTTCTAGCCCACCAAGAAGAGGAGGAAATAGTTGGAGTTGAGCAAGAATGGCAGCTCCTAAAAACAGCATGTGTTAGGACTACAGAAAAGATATGTGGCCGAGCCAGGTATGGAAATAAGATACATAAAGAAAGCTGGTGGTGGAATGCAGAAGTCCAGCAAGTCATCAAAAGAAAGAAGGAATGCAAGAAGAAGCGGGAGATAGGAAAGACTGACCAGGCTAGGAAGGACTACTGGTTGGCTAACAAAGAAGCTAAGAAGCAAGTTACAATAATAAAGAATTGGGCATCAGAGGCACTCTACCAACTTCTGGAAAGTGACTCAGTAGGTGGTAAGAAGAAACTATATCAGGTTGCAAGGCAAAGACAGAAATATAAAGAAGATAGTCAGACACCCTTCATAAGGGGTGCCAGCTACAACCTGCTCACCTGTCCACAGGACATCAAAGGCAGATGGAAGGAGTATTTTCAGCAGCTTCTGAATGAAGAAAACTCCACACAAGCTGTACTGGCCCAGAAACAGCCTGCAATATGAGAAGAAAAGGAGCTCACTATAGAAGAAGTAAGAACAGCACTAAGGAAAATGAAGTCAGGGAAAGCAGCAAGCTCAGATGAGGTCATAGCAGATATGCTAAAGATGCTGGGTAAGATAGGGCAGAAATGGCTCCTGGGATACTAATAGCAGTGTGGAGAGAAAGGCATATCCCAGATGACTGGAAAATAAGCATACTTATTCAGTGCACACGAACAAAGGGGACATCCGCAACTGTGGGCAGTAGAGACGCATCAAACTCCTATCACATTGCATGAATGTTCTGGAGTGGATGATTGATAAATGGATATGCAGAGTAGTAGAATGTAAGATGGGAGATGAGCAGTTTGGATGCAGATCAGGATGCAGCACAATTGACCCAATGTTTGCACTGAGACAGATACTTGAGAAGAAGCTAGTGATGAGGAGCTGGGCATTCCTAGACTTGGAGAAAGCATATGACAAGGTCCAAAGAAAGCTGATTTGGGTAGTACTGTGGTGGTTTGAAGTTCCACAAACATTGGCAGAATTAGTGCAGGCTATGTACAAGAACCCAATGACTCAAGTACGAACAGTGTTCGGCCTCACAGAGGGGTTCCCAGTGGGAGTGGGTATACACCAGGGTTCACCTCTGAGCCCACTGCTGCTCATACTGGTGATGGACTACATTAGCAAAGAGGTTGGAAGGGGTAGTTCAACAAAGTTGCTGTATGCAGATGATGTGGCATTACAAGCAGAGTCTGAGCTAGACCTTCAGCAAAGAATAGGAGAATGGAATGGAAATCTAAAGGCACACAGGATGAAACTAAGCACAGATAAGATGGTAGTCATGGCAGCAAATTGAGGAAATCCCAAGAAACTGAGAAGTGGAAGGGAAGATAGTGGAATAGGTAAACAGCTTCAAGTATTTGGGTGGGTTAGCTGAGGAGAAGGGAAGTCTGAATGAAGAGGTCAAAGCTAGAATCAGAGGGGCTGCAGCCAACTGGCATAGAGTGTCAGGTGTAGTCTATGGCAGAAGAATGCCAAAGAAGCTGAAAAGTAAGGTTTACAAGACAGTGGTGCAACCAGTACTACTGTATGGAAAAGAAACCTAGGCAGTAGAGGCAGAACAGTTGAAGGACTAGAGGTGATGGAAATGAATTGTCTGAGAAGGGTGGTTGGATGCACACTGTGGGACAGACAAAGAAATGAGGACATAAGAGCAGAAGCTAAAGTAGCTCCAGTTGCAGAAAAGATCAGAGAACAAAATACAGTGGTTTGGACCCATGTGCAGAAAGAAAGCAGAGGACAATCTGGTGAGGAAGATTTGAGACAGACAGGAAGAAGGTGAGAGGAAGCGAGGACATCCAGCAAAGAGGTGGGTGGATTCTGTGAAAGAAGATCTGTGACAGTCAGGCATGAGTGTTGAAGAAAGCAGTAGTGTGTCACTGAATCAAGAGAGCTGGCAACAGTTAACATGATTCCCCGACCCCATGTAGAAAAAATATGAAAAAGGGGGCTGATGATGATGATGATATGGCATAAGTGATATTTTAATAAAAAATGTTTCTTGTTTACAAAAATAAAAAAGTCAAAGCTAATAAAATGCTTGCAAAATGCTGTAAAGACATCCTAGTTCCCTAGTCATTTATAAACCATAATGGGAATATAAGCATTAAGCTTTTTGCTGGCTGACTGCCTGAGAATCTTCCATTATTTGCAAAAAAATCATCCCCCAGTCATATCACAGCAGAATATTTGTTGGAGATGCACATAGCTAAGAAGTAATTGAAATTAACTAAAAGAGACAACATGGTTACATTTCAGCTGTCTAAATGGGTAGTTATACAACAGATGCACATTACAGAGAGAATTATAGAGCTATAAAATGTCATAGTTATTAAGTTTAAAATAAAATATTGGATACTGCAGATGGTTCTAAGCTCCAGCCACTCTGCAGCTTATCCCCACCCACTTGCCAGCTTGTGAATTCTGTAGTTGGGAGGGGCATGCACGCTTCTACATGCAGAACCTCATGTCCTCATGGAACATCACTTGCAGCACAGGCAAACCAGGCTTTAGTTGTTGGTGATGCAATTAAATTCCTGTAGGCGTCACAAATGCCAATGCAGTGAGCCAAGCAGCTTCTCACCCCCAAGATGGGCAAGCTGATATTGGCTACTTCATTTCCATCTTCCTCTTCCCTGTCCCTTCAGTGTCCATACTGCTAGTCAAGCATAGATCATGTAGGGATGTAGCCCTTTGACCACTCCTTTCTGGCATTTACTTCTCTGAAGTCAAGGACAATGTCAAGGACCTCTGGCTGACCATATTGGGAACCATATCCTATGTCCTATCCTCATCCTAGTAATACTCCAATACTAACTAGTCTTATCACCCCCTACAAAAATCTCACAACCCTTCGCTCAGCTAATAGATTACTTGTAACTAGACATACATCCAAAAACAAGACTGGAGACACACTGTTCTCTAACACTGTAGGGAAAACTTGGAACCTACGTCCCACTAAACTGTCATCTCTCTCCTCTACATTACTATTCAAAAAGCAACTTAAAGAATATCTTCAAACTCACTAGCTATGGCCTTGCAAAAATCCTGACTAGAATCTCCCTCCCTCATATTTTATGTCTACCATTCTTATAACTACCTTTTTACATACCTATCGTTAACCTCTGAGAATTTGTATTGTTCAGCCTACTAAAGTAACTACTAACTTGCCTTTCCTTGAATCTGCTGCAGAGCTTAAATGTGCTTAGCAGGCTCTCTACTGTATAAACTTGCCTCTACCTTAGAGATATATGGAACTAGAGCTTGTAAATACTTATAAATTATATTAGTACTATGCTGGTATTTGCTGTTCAGCCTACTAAAGTTATTACTAGCATTGCCCTTCCTTGAATCTGCTGCAGAGCCTAAACTTACTTGCAAGCTCTCTACTGTATAATTATGTCTCTACCTTAGAAATACTTGGAACTATAGCTTCAAATGATTGTAAAGTATATTTAGTTCTACACTGTATGTAAAATCTTGTTTTTCTTGTCTAAATAAGTACTGCACCTCTTGTTACTTATACTTATAGTGGAGCTTTTCTCGCTGGGTCTCTACTGAAAATGGACATGTATCCAGCTAGAATAGCCTGGTCAACAAATGTAAAACAAATAAGTAAATAACTAAATCAATATTTGTAAATGATTGCAAATTAGGAGCAGTCATAGAATCCCCATCGACACTAATGTTCTCTAAGAAGGACTGACACAGACAAATAACTTCTGGTAGAGACATAACACAAGAGATTATGGCATACTTCAAATGGTTCCACTACTATTCTGCAAAACTAAACTGATGTAAACACAGCTACATGGGAACAATTGCATAGAATTAGCTTCTTGGTGCGTCTAACAATTAAACACATGTACGCTGACTGAAGGTAGTTTTTTACAATTAGGAAATTCATACAAAAATGTTACTTGAAGGACAGCCAAAACCTTCCACTTTAAGCTTTGTTTACTTTATTATTTTCATTCTATGGTTACACTGACTGAGAAAGAAGTTATCAGTTAAAATACAGAAAAATGTCATCTCACTCTTTCTTAAAGATGCTGTAGTCTCCGAGTACATTTTTCAGTGGCACGTTTAAACCTGTACACATCACGAGTATGAACAGTGAGCAATCAGGCATGGACAAACAATGTGTCAAACAAACATAGGTTCAATGTACTTACTAGGCTATTGATCTGTGAGGATCTTTAGAAGCCTAGTCATACTTTGCCATGGTCATTTTTTAGCCCTTATATTTAGCCAAACAAGGATATGTCAAGACCTTTACACATTCCTCCTATCCGTGAGGGGCAGGTGTGCTAATCCAGGGATGAATTTTTGGCTACTCATCCATTTGTCCAAATTACATGTGAGTAGAGTAGTAGAAATACTTGCATTATGTGGAGTGGAAGAAAGTTCAATAGAAGCAGCAGTCTATGAGATACAAACCTATCCCTCTAACATGCTGTATTTATTTTACAAGAGACTGAGATCCCTTGATTGGGTGTTTGATACAATTTGACTTGCAAATCTATAATAGGTCTGACAGAATAGGGTTCTTTTTAAAAATATTTATTTCACTACTCAAGGCCAATCAGAATATATAAATATATTGTTTTCAGAAAAATAATCAGTTAGAAATGTTATTTCCAAACATTCTTCTAAGGTCCTTTTGTTGCAGTTGCCATTATTGCTGTTTCAGCTGTTACAAATGATCCACATTATGGACTCACAACATCTACAAAGACTAAATAAATAAGGACAAAAAACAGAACAGTCTCATATTTTTTTAATCAAGGACTGGCAACAATAACTTCTTAAACAGACTTAAAGAGGCTAAGTACTTCCAAATGCTATGACTGACTTCATGTATCTTATGATTTCTTTTGCCCATTCGACTTTAACACAAGTTAATGTGCATCATGGATACTCTCAGCACTGGGGAAGTTTCATTTCCAGTTCCCCTTCTGGGTGGCAATTTACCATTGATATTGAAATTTTAAATATGTTTCTCTCTCTCTGTTTTCTTCCCACAAACACACCTTTAAATTGTCAGTTATATTCTTTTTCTTTTGATTTCTTACCACTGTTTCAGCTTCCCATTAATCAAGAAACACATCTTTAAACTTCCAATTACAGTCCTTTGCTATTAATTTATTCACTCTGGCACAGTGGTTGCTTATGGAATGGTACTACCATTCTGGATATCCTAGAACCTCTGGCATTCATGTGATAAAAAGTAAAAGTTGCAACTCCTATGTTAACACTTTGTGTTATACTTAGGTAGGGATAATATATAGAAGGAAAAGGAAGTCAACATTCATGCTTTCACATTCTAGATTCAGAAAGGTTAAAGAACATCTCATAACAATGTTTTTGGTTAAGATTCTTGACAATGTGCATCAGAAAAGCATTAAAATGCAGCATAATGTCACTGTTCTCTTGATCAATTCTTAAAAAAAAGGTATTTGGTGATTAACTAACCCCACTACTGAAACTACCACTAATCTAGTGACTGCACATATAGGTTCATAGGTAAGTACTAGGCTATCGGCCCTAGGGTCCATACAAGCCTAGTCAAAAATGTACCCTGGCTTTTGCCACCCAAGATAATTATTTTCCTGTGCCCCGTTCGAGCAGAGCCACAGAAGTGATCCCCGGGGTGAATTTTCCATTTCCCATCCAATCATCAAGATTTTTCTTGAAGAGTGCTAATGAGGAGCTCTGTTTGACATAGATAGGTAGTCTGTTCCAGTGTATGGGAAGTCTCTGGGACAGGAATCTATCCCTCCAGCATGTTCTGTTTATTGTGGTGACAAGGTTTAGGTCCCTAGAGCATGTAGCTCGGAGGGATTGGGATTTCTTTAAGTGGAGCATGTCCAACAGCTCTGGGTTTGACATAGCTTTGTATGTTAGGCAGAGATCGCCCCTGAGTAGGCGATATGTGATGGAGTAAAGCTGTAGTTTTTGAGACGGTCTGCATAGGGCATCTGTTTGAGGCCAGTAATCCTCTTTGTGAGGTATTTCTGTGGTCTTTCCAGTTGATGTAGATGTCTTGTGAGGTACATACCAAAAGGGGCATTGTACTCTATAATGGATCTAATGAGTGATGAGTAGAGGGAACAATGACCTCTTTTTCTGGATGAGAATCCTTTTGTGATGAGATGAGCCACGTAGAAGGATTTCCTGACCACTGTGGCAATGTGATTATCAAAGGAAAGACTACTGTCCACCTGTGTCCCAAGGTCTCTTATCACATTTTCAGCATTAAGTAGACTACCAGCTATGTGGTAGTTCATGGGTACAGAGTTTTTACCAAAGGGGATGACAATACATTTTTTGGCATTGAGCTTCAGGCCATGGCTTTGACACCAGGTACCTGTCTCAGTGAGGCCCTTTTGTAGTTTGTCCACATCGTTAGGAGTTTTGATTATGGCTCCTAGTTTGCAGTCATCTGCAAACTTTGTTAGCCAAAGACCTTCTGTGTTGGCCTGCACTTCAGAGAAGTAGATACCAAACAGGAGAGGACCCAGGACTGAACCCTGTGGTACTCCACTTGTCACTGGTCTGATGTCGGATTTGGAATCCGCTACTTTCACAGGGTGGGTTCTGTCCATGAGCCAGTTGGCAACCCATCTTGTGACATAGGGATTTATACCTAGTTTAGTGAGCTTATCTATAATTCCAGAGTGGGGATGGTGTCGAAAGCCTTGGTGAGATCTAGATAAGCTGTGTGAACCATTTTACCCTCATCTATGGCTTTGGTGACTGCTTCAAAGAAGTCAATCAAGTTTAGGAGACATGATCTGCCTTTTACAAATCCAAACTGGGTAGGGTCCAGAGTTTGGAGATTACCAATGTCTTTGTTTATGAGTTCCACGATGATACGTTCCATGGCCTTGCAGACCAGGCTCATCAGGCTAATGGGGTGGTAGTTCCCGGGGTCCGTCGTGGCTCCCCCTTTGTGGAGTGGGTTAACTGCCGTGGTGCGCCATTCAGTGGGTACAAAGCTTGAGGTGAGGCTATGATTGAACATGGTACTTAGGTAGGGTACCAGTTAATTCTGTAGTTCGTGTAGAACGCAGCCTGGGATATTGTCAGGTCCCATGGATGCTGTGTTCTTGGCTTTGGAGAGTGTGTTTTTTACCTGTGCAGCCGTGATTATAGGACCTTTGCATTCTTCCGGTATAGAGATGGGCCCTCTAGGGGGTGAGAGGGAGGTAAAGTTAGCACTGAACCTATCTGCTAGGATGTTGCCAATATCAGTTGGTTCTGTATATTTCGTGCCATTGTGCTGTAACTCAGAGCAGATCTGAGTGTTCCCATTTAGATTCTTGACATAGCTATAGAATGCTTTGTGGTTGTATTTAGAGTCAGTGGCAATTTTATTTTTGTAACTAGCTTTGGATGATTTTATGAGGGATCTCAACTTCTTACTGAGGTTGACCAGGAAGTTCCTCCAGTCATGGGATTTTACTCTTTTTTGCAACAGTTTCTTTGTTCTGTTGTAGAGTTTGTTTATGGCAGAGGACCACCAGATTGGCTTCCTTTTTTTGGAGGATAACATTTTGGTTCTATTAGGGATAGCATGATCCATGCACTTGTGTAAGTGCTTATAAAGTGCATTTGTGTAGGATTCAGCAGTCATACCTCTATTGTCCGTCTGCATGGGTGTCATGAAGTTGGCCACTTCTGTCTTAAGAAGTGTGAAGTTGGCTTTGGAGAAGGTTTTTACAATGGTTTCCCTAATTGGGGGTGGGGGTGGGATGTGGATATCTAGGCTGATTAGCTTGTAGTCGGATCTGACCAACAAGGAATTGACCTCTGGTTTGGAACACCGGTTTCCTATGTTGGTAATGACCAGGTCTAGGATATTGCTGCCCCTGGTGGGTGTGTGAATAAGTTGGTCCAAGGCATTGGAATTTATGAATTCTAGAAAACATTGAGCAAAAGAGTTGGTACATGAGTAGTTTTCCCAGATAATGGTGGGGTAGTTGAAATCGCCCATTATTATGGTGTTGGGTTATACCCTAATACTTTCCAGTGTATCAAGAAATGAGGAGTGTGAATCCTGGGGCATGGTGGGGGGTCTGTAGCAAGCTACAATTTGGGTTGCGGTCTTGCCCAGAGTTAGTTGCACTTGGATAATCTCTGATGCATTATGCTGTGCAACTAGCCTGGAGGTGTGGATATCCTTAATGAATATGGACATGCCTCCACCTTTAGTGCTTCATTCTGGGTTTGGTGGCCGAAAGGTGTGGTATGAATTGTAGCCTGGTAATGCAGGGGTACTCTCTGGAGCTTTGAACCAGGTCTCTGTCACTGCACAGATGTCAATGTTCTCCATTTTAAGGAGTGCCTCGAGTGAGTGCATTTTGAGGTTTAGACTTCTAGCATTGAGTAGCATAACCCTCAGATTTTGCTTATTTGTACCTGTTACAGTGGTGAATTTTTCATTTGAACCTTGCCTAAAAGAGGCACTATAGGGGTGGCAAGAGCCTTAGCCAGTATCCGGAATCCAAATGGCGACAGGTGCAGGCCATCTCTGGCAAAACATCATGGTCTGTCGATCATGTCGTCCCAGGCAGATAAATACTGGATCCCTTTAGAATGACACCAGAAGCTTAGCCAATTGTTGAAGTCAATCATTTTGTCCTTGTACTGTGGTATCATTCTGGGTGATGTCAGTTTGCAACTCAGGGTTAGGGTCATACCTGCCTGGGTTACAAGATCGGAGAGCTCCTCCATGTCTCCTTTCATGTAGTCCAGGGAGGTACATTCACACCAACATGGACAATGACAGTGTCACATTTGTACTTATTGTGGAGTGACCTGAGTGCATGTATTATGTGGCGGATCCTGGCACCTGACAGGCAGCTGACAGTACCTTTCTCCTTGTTTAGTCTAGTGAGTGGAACATCAGTGTGCCTGACTATAGAGTCACCTATGACTAGAGTGTTGGGTACGTTGTTATGCCTTATGGGCTGTGGTTGAGTGGCACACTAAGTTTGTGGGCTATGTGTCATTTGGGTTGTGTTGGGGGGTGGAGTTTGCTTGCGTTTATGCTTTGGATGTCCCTGATGCTTGGGCAGGTTTTTATTGAGAGCCTCCATGAATGTAGGTGTGTGTTTTGTGTTTCTGTGTGTGTGTTTTGGTGGTGTAGGTTTTGAGGGACTATGTAATGAGTGTGGTGTGGTACAAGTGTTTGCCTTCTCCTCTTGACTGTCTAGTCCAGTCTTGGTTGAAGAGAGCTTTGCTTACAGTTTGGCTATATAAGTGCATCTCTCACAGGTTGTAGTGTTGGGTGGTAGGAGGAAAGGGTTGTCTGTGTACATGAGGCAATTGCTGCATTGCCCCAAGATGCCCAGATTCATCAGGTAGACAGATGGGAGTTGACCCTTAGACATGCCTGGATAAGTGCTTATTTATTAAGTACTAAAAACTGCTTTCCACTAGACAAGTGAGAAAAGTTGAGTGCTATAGTAATTTGCAGCTTATGTAGTGCTTACGAGTTCTGAACAAGTGCTGAGTTCAAAGAAACAGAATTGAGTGCTGAAACTAGAAAACTGGCTAGTTATAAGAAACAAACTTCCAGTTCAGTTAATATTCATGCAACACAGTTAAATCAATTTAAATACTGTATTATTTGAAAAAAAGTGCAGATAAAGGCACTTAAATTCTCTTATACGTCCAGTTGAATACAGCTAGATCTTAGCCGGCCAAAGCTGAGGTTTTTAAGCAGAAAATATTTCAAACTGTACCATTTAAATAGGCAATGACAGGAAATCAAAGAATGTGGCTACCCCCACACCTGCAATTACTAACAGATAATAAAATTCAAGCAAGCACTAACTGAAGAACAGAGTCAAAACTTCCAGTTCAGTTAATATTCATGCAACACAGTTAAATCAATTTAAATACTGTATTATTTGAAAAAAGTGCAGATAAAGGTACTTAAATTCTCTTATACGTCCAGTTGAATACAGCTAGATCTTAGCTGGCCAAAGCTGAGGTTTTAAGCAGAAAATATTTCAAACTGTACCACTTAAATAGGCAATGACAGGAAATCAAAGAATGTGGCTACCCCACACCTGCAATTACTAACAGATAATAAAATTCAAGCAAGCACTAACTGAAGAACAGAGTCAAAACTTCCAGTTCAGTTAATATTCATGCAACACAGTTAAATCAATTTAAATACTGTATTATTTGAAAAAAGTGCAGATAAAGGTACTTAAATTCTCTTATACATCCAGTTGAATACAGCTAGATCTTAGCCGGCCAAAGCTGAGGTTTCTAAGCAGAAAATATTTCAAACTGTACCACTTAAATAGGCAATGACAGGAAATCAAAGAATGTGGCTACCCCACACCTGCAATTACTAACAGATAATAAAATTCAAGCAAGCACTAACTGAAGAACAGAGTCAAAACTTCCAGTTCAGTTAATATTCATGCAACACAGTTAAATCAATTTAAATACTGTATTATTTGAAAAAAAGTGCAGATAAAGGTACTTAAATTCTCTTATACATCCAGTTGAATACAGCTAGATCTTAGCCGGCCAAAGCTGAGGTTTCTAAGCAGAAAATATTTCAAACTGTACCACTTAAATAGGCAATGACAGGAAATCAAAGAATGTGGCTACCCCCACACCTGCAATTACTAACAGATAATAAAATTCAAACAAGCACTAACTGAAGAACAGAGTCAAAACTTCCATTTCAGTTAATATTCATGCAACACAGTTAAATCAATATATATATATATAGCTATATAGCTGATTATATATTAAAATAAAAAATTAAAACTAAATAAGTAATTTTCTAGACAGTAGGTCACATGCATCCTCCATGTGGCAGGATGCACCTTCATACTACCTGCAACTTGTTATTTATTTATTTGTTTGTTTAAATGTTTTAACTAGGATAGAGTACGTATTCTCGTCTCAACCAAGGAGTACAGAAAACAGCATATTATACAATATTAGAAGCACAACAGAAGCAACACAAATACTGACTAGTAAAATTTACACATTATTTACAAAAGCAAAATGTAACTTGACTATCAGTAGGAATGCAAATGTTTTTGTTATACAGATGAAAGAGAGAGAAGTCAAAGAGCCAGTCTGGAGAAAGTGATGTTACTGACACTTGGGTTATATGTCCAGCGAGAAAGCCTTGCATTTAGTTTGAGACAAGATAAGCAGCAAGCTGTGAACATAATTTAGAATAAGATGAGTTCTCTTTAAAATAGGTAGGTGGGGAAATATTGCCATAGATTCAGACGAAGAATAGAGAAGGAGTAGTCTGTGCACTGAAGCCTTGTTTGCAGATTTGGAGGAGTGGTCCTGAGGCAGTATGACTTCAAAGATTCTATGATGCTATCTCTTGAATCAGTTTAGAGTCTAAGGGGGAGAAGGTCTTATCACTGAGAAGTTTCAATAACTGTGAGAAGAATGGAACGTTGTCTCATTGCTTGACAGGGACATATTGTGCTTTTTCTGTAGTTTCACAGTGGTGTTCATTTCTTGGAAAGAATGATAAATGGCAGATGGAGTTTGCAATGGTTTGAATGATTGAGGAATTTCATTTGGAACCTTCTGCAATTACAGGGGGACCGTATCTAGTTGAGTCAGTAATATACTCTTTCAAGCGGTTGTTCTTGTGGCTCTGGGAAGAGATTGAGAGTGTTTTCATTCAAAACAAAAGACAGTTGACTTTTTTGCATGTGTTATCAAGACAGAAATGGAAATTAAGGGGGGTTTCAACCAAATGGCAAAACATTTGAAGTAGCTGACATTTTCAAGAAGATTATTTATGCTAATCTTGAAATTGCTGAAACATGGAGTAAGGGAAACAGCTAGTGAAAGGCTGCTATGTAATAGCTGTGCTTGCACAATTTCCAGCTTAACATGTTAATGGTGAAAAGGTCCTGCTTGGTGATAATGATTTTAGGTTACATGTAGTGCATGGGAAGTGGAGAGTTGAATGAATTGGATCTTATCAGTAGGAATTTGCTGACTGAGTCTGCAATAAGATATCATCTTCTCTGTTCCCTTATCTACAGATTTAATATAGTAACTATGTGTTTCTATTGCCTTTAGAGGTTTAAGTTGTATGACTGAGGACTGTAAGTGCAATCCTCAAAAATTTGAAAACTTTAGTGCAGTAAGAGGGAAATATGTCTTAATTTGGAAGTGCCAATATCTTGGAGAATTCCTTCTTCTCTGAGGTACATCAGCGAGTTAACATATATAAAGCTTGCCTCCCTCCAAAAAAGTATTTTAATGTTTAACAGCAAGTTTTGAACTTGAAGATCACACTTAATTTTTTTCTGGATCTCAAGCTTCCAATATGTTGCCATTTTCTAAATATAGCAAACCATAATGACCTGCAAACTTCCAGAACAGTTAGATAAGCAGCCCACAAAACATTTCCAAAACAAACTCATTAAATTAGTTCATATATCTTTTTTATTTGCTCCATTAATTATCATCTTTCTTTTATATTGCTTTTGCTAATATGGTTTATTTTTTGTGTATTTTTCTCATTCACAAAAATAAGTGTATCTTCATCCTCTATTTTCCTCATCTGCACTCTGTTTACTCCAGAGCAAGCTATCACAGATACTGGCAGAACATTATATTTTGCCCACTTATCCTTTACCTCAGTCTAAATTATTGCTCTTTTTTAATTTCTTTTGGCTTATTATCCTGCTGCATCTAACACATCATTATACTTTTGAATGGCACTAATAAACAGGTAGCTTAGCAAATTATCAGGGCCCATGGAAGTGGTATTGTTATTTATGTATAAGCCCAATATAAATTGGTCATGGTAACTTCAGGGCATAGGGTTGAAGGCAAGCGGGATTTATTGAATAGGTGGCTGTGATAAACATTGAGATTAATTTATCCTCTAAGATACTGGCTGTCTTCTTAGAGTCTGAAAGCTTAATAGTACTGTAGATAAAATAACATTCATAGGTATTATTTACTAGCTTCATGAAATAGCTGTAAAAGGTTTTATAGTTACCTTTGGTGGAAGTTTTTGATAGCAAGTGAGCTTTGCATTTTCCAATTGCACATTTAAGAATTTTGGCAGCCTTTATTAGTGGTTTTTGGAGGTGGGGAGACTGAGATTTATTGTTGGGACTGATTATTTTCTTTCTTTTAAAAAACAATTTATTAATAAATGAATTACACCATAAGTGTTTGTTCTTAAATTTCCCATTATATTTGGAGTGTATAGGGGATGTACTTCTGAAGAAAATATTTTAGGAGTCAGTAAAAAATGAGGATAGAAGGTTACTTTAGTGATATAGATCAGTATGTGCAGAAGTACTTTGGGATTTGTTTTGGTAATCTTGAATTGTAACAAGTTTGCTTTTGAGAAATCCATAAAGATGCTAGAATTTGCAGTTTGGGTAGTACTTGTTTTAAGGGAAAAGATAATAGATTTATGGTTAGATGTATCTATGGAAGGGCTGACCCACTGTAGGTGTAAGATTAAGCCATGTTTGTAAAGATGGAATCAAAGATACTGGGGCCTTTACTGAGAAAACTAACAATTTCTTCAAGAGAGTTGTAATTAACAATGTGTAGGAAGCACTGCATATATATATATGCACACACACACACATACACACACACACACACACACACACACACACACACACACACACACACACACACACACACACACACACACACACACACACACACACACACACACACACACACACACACAATAGATAGATATGTATATGTATATATATATATATATATATATATATATAATTATATAATGTGTGTATATGTGTGCATATATATATTTATATATATGTATATATATAATATTTATATACTGTATATATATATATATATATATATATATATATATATATATATATATATATATATATATATATATATATATATATATATGGGTCTACTGTATAAGTTTGAAAACACACTTCTTCGAACTCACACAGCAGTAGACCCTGGGTTACGCGAAAGTGCACTTAATCGAAAGTGCACCTTCACAAAACCTGCTTCAGTGAACGGGCTACTACTGATTTTAGTGCAGTAGTTACGGACCTTAGGGTTAGGGCACTGCTTATGGTAAGGGAATAGCTAGTAGGGCTATCCCCTTACCATGACCCATGCCCTAACCCTAAGGTCCGTGACTACGACACCACAGTGGAGGAGAGCCTGTCCTCCACTGTGGTGCGGTCGTCCTGGACCTTAGGGTTAGAGCACGGGTCATGGTAAGGGGATAGCTAGTAGGGCTATCCCCTTACCATGACCCGTGCCCTAACCCTAAGGTCTGTAACTACCGCACCACAGTGGAGGACATAGCATGTTTTCCTGCTGTCCTCCACTGTGGTGCGATCTGTTCGTAGAAGCTGAGTTTGCGAAAGTGCACTTTCGAATAAGTGCACGTTTGTGGAACTGAGCGGTCTGCTGCTCTTTTTCGAACACATGGTATTCCATGAAAAGTAGTAGACCCATATATATATATATATATATATATATATATATATATGTATGACATATTATATTTGGGGGAAAGTTTGGCATTTGGCATAATGGTTAATGTCTTTATCTCACAGATACAAAGTACAAAGTGTGATTCTGAGCTCTGCTTACTGGCTAGGCTTATAATAGTCTGTAGAGTGATAGTTTAGTATTTAGAAACAAAAGAAGGTCAGAAGGAGTTGCATTTAGACTTGGAGAAAGCATATGACAGGGTGCCTAGAAGAGTTGTGACATCAAGGATCAGCTCTGAGTCCTTTCTTATTTGCAGTGGTGATGGACAGGTTGACAGATGAGATCAGACATGGACTATGATGTTTGCAGATGACATTGTGATCTGTAGTGAGAGTAGGAATCAGGTTGAGGAGACTCTGGAGGTGGAGATATGCTCTAGAGAGCAGAGGAATGAGGGGGTCAGGGGGCTAAGACAGAAATATATGTGTGTAAATGAGAGGGAGGGTAGAGAATGGGTGAGGGGATGCAGGGAGTAGAGCTGGTAAGGACGAACAGGTTTAAGTACTTGGGATCAACGTTCAGAGTGTGAATGAATGATGGGGAAGAGGTGAGTAGAAAAGGGAGTGATGGTGGAAGAAGAGTGAAGAGGAGTGTGTTGTGACAGCATCAGTAAGAGTGAAAGGGAAGGTCTACAAGAGTGTAGTGAGACCAGCTATGTTATATGGGTTGGAGACAGTGGCATTGACAAAAGGCAGGAGTCAGAGCTGGATGTGGCAGAGTTAAAGATGTTAAGATTTGAATCGTGTGACTAGGATGGATAGGATTAGGAATCGGTTAGAGGGTCAGCTCATGTTGGACAGTTTGGAGACAAAGCAAGTGGAGCTGACATGCTGGGTGTGACAGAGCAAGATGCTTCTTGGAAAACTTGATAAGAGAATTTACCTATGATGTATACTGGTGTATAGATTTGTCAGTTGATGGTTGGGTAGTTAAAGTCACATAGGTGAATAGCACTGAGTATAGTAATTTAATCTACAGCATTAAGGTAATCATTGTGGTCTAAAAAAAACACTGGCAGTGATCTGTAATTAGTAATGATATGGGAGTTAGATTTATTGAATGTATGTTAATGGCGTTTAATGGGGTCCCTAATAAAGCTAATCTCCCAGAGTTATCAATGGGCATGATAGCAGATGAACCTGAGTATAGAGAGAGTATTGTCACTATAGTGAAATCAAACATCTGTAATTAAACAGAAACAGATGTGCTCATGAGTTAGCAGGACCATGAGTTTGGGCAGCTTTTTGTTTCGATTGTCAGTACTGAGTTCAGTCACCTTGATATAGTTCATCTAAAATTTAATATATTGGATTGTGTAAGACACAGTCTCAATCAAAAATGGGTCTATGGAGGTAACAGATGTTTTTGCTAGTATGCAAAAGCCATGCAGATAGAGGTGCAGGCTCTCCCTGGAGAAGCAGTAAGACTTGTCTACTAACAGTTGCAGTGCTGATACCTGCTAAATGGCAAATGTTAAAGCCGATTGTTTTATTGTTGAATTATGATATCTCTCTTCAAGATGGCAGAATGCTACTCAAGAGTCATTGTCTTGCTGGCCTCAGATATGTGCACACTAATCTTCATGATGTCTTTCTACATCTTTCCCTGAGTAGAACTGCTAATATCATTCATTCTCGTATGATTTACAACAAGACAGCACTTATACTTACTGAGATAGTGGCACTTAATGTCCTTCCGACATGACAAAGCCTGGCTCTGAAAAGACAGCTTGCCATCACTTTATTTATGCCGAGCTTGGTGAATGTAGAATTTATGTGTCTTAATATGAAGTCATCTATGAACAAAAAAAGTTCAGTAGGTTGGCACAGACTTTGTAATCCTTAAGGGCCTTGGTTTATAATCCTAGTGACTCCTGGAGGATGTGTGCAAATGGGATACATGAGTAGGTGGTGTGAATATGTTTGTTGTTTTATCACTTACATGCTGAATTTTCTAAGAGTATTGTGAGGAAGACTGGTAGGGATTTCTTACCCATATCATTATAATTAAGAAGACTGCATCTCTCACAGATTATGTTATTGCTGGATAACAACAGTGGGTTATCAATAAGCATAAGGCACTTGTTACAGTGCCGCAAAAGGCCAATTACAAGCACGCTGGTCATAGAACAGATAAAAACAGACTTTGATTCCATACTGACCAATGAAGTTGAAAGAAAAAAACAAGGTAACTTATAGATCAATAGGTTCATAGGCTATTAATTGAGTAAACAATTAGGAGGAAAAAAATATCAACAACATTTCCCACTAATTAATCGCCTTACATTTCCCACTAATTGATCGCCTTACATTTCCCACTAATTGATCGCCTTACATTTCCCACTAATTGATCGCCTTGCTCTCTCTGTCCAGTATGGTGTGAGGAGGGTGAATTTAGGGATCCACATCCATTCAAGCTGGTTGGATTTAAAGAGTGCTAAAGAGCTACTCTGTTTTATATGGAGAGGGGAGCTCCTTCATTAGGTAATGAGATAATTTGGGAGTGAGGTCCATCCATCAACAAATTCTGTAAATATTGTGATAAGGCTGGTCAGACAAATGGGTCTGTAGTTACCGGGGATCATGGATGCACTGCCTTTGTGCAAAGGGATGAAAATAGCTGTTTTCCATTCCACTGGGATGAAGCCAGTGCTTAGGTTGTGATTGAACAGTGTGCCCAATGGTGATAATAATTCCTGTTTTAACCCATGTAGAACACAGCCTGGGATGTTGTTTAGTCCCACAGAGGCTGTATTTTTGGCCTTCGAGAGGGTGTTTCAGACTTGCTTCTTAGAGATACTAGGTGTTAAGGATGCTTTGGGGTATATGTGGCAGTAACAGAAAAGTGAAGTTTTTATTGAACCTGTCGGCCAGCAGGTTTGCTATATACACAGGTTCTGTATATGTAGTACCATTAACTATGAGTTCACCGCACATCTGGGCCTTACCTTTGAGATTATGGATATAACTAAAGAATGCCTTGTGGTTATCCTTAGTTAGGGAAGCTAATTTGGACTCATAGTTAGCTTTGGAGGACTTCACTAGGAGTCTTATTTGCTTGATAAAGTCGAGGAGGGAGTGTTTCCACTTTTGAGACTGCTCCTTCCTACTCTTAGAAACAGTTTCTTTCTTCTGTTGTCTAGCATATTAATGGCAGTTGTCCACAAGGCAGGTTTGTTTTTTCCTTGAAGATCTTGCTTTGGTTCTATCAGGTACAGCAGAATCAATAGAATTGTACAGGTGCTCGTATAAGGCATTGGTGTATAACTCAGCATAGGTGTCTGTTCCATTAGAGGAGGAGGGGCTATGAAGCTATTTATGCTGCCATGTAAGAAGATTTAACTGTTCCTGGAGAAGTTTTTTAGTTTAGTTGTTGCTAAGGGGGAAGGGGGTCTTGTGTTATAGTTACTTCTAGAGAGATCGATTTGTGGTCAGATCTGACCAGGGATGGCCATACACTGGGGGGGGGGTGCAGTGTTCCCCCATGTTGGTGAGCACCAGATCCAGGATATTTGAGCCCCTTATGGGTGTCTCAACCAGCTGGCCCAGGGCATTAGAGTTAAGGAAATCCGGGAACCTTTGGGCAAGTGAGTTAGAAAACGTATAATTTACCCAGTCAATGGATGGGTAATTAAAGTCACCCAAAACCAGGGTGTTTGGTTGTAGCTTGATTGACTCAAGTAGGTCCAAGTAGCCTGAATGGATGTCCAGATTCATGGAGTGGGTCCTATAACTGGCAAAGACCTGAAGAGGGATCTTACCTGCAGTCAATTGCACCTGAAGTAATTCAAGAGAATTGTGCTGTTTAACCAATCAAGAGGCGTATTTATCTTTAATGAATAAACATCGCCAGAGATTCTCTATATTCCTCTCAAGTATCAAAAGCCAGGAATGTACTTCCTCCTTCTATTAAAACCACCCTTAACCTCAACCATTTAAAAAAACTACTCAAAAATCACTTAGCCAGCTCATGGCTATGCTCATGTAACACTCCAGGTTACGGAAGTCAACTACTCCTCCTCTCTCCTCTTATAAAGCTAACATAAATATTGGAAGATCATATAATATGTGCTAAGTTATACTACCTACCATTTAGATATAATTACTTCTTAGAAGATCTTACCTATGCAATGATTTTTTCATTGTACAAAGTACCGAATTTACTCTGCTGATCTTTGTATCTGTATGTTATGTTACTATGTGGATTGTTTTGTATTCTTATGTATTGTATGTAAACATTTTACAATATGCATAGCTTTTCTCCCAGGGCCTTCGCTGAAAATGGGTCTCCACCCAGTTGGACTTTACAGTAAACAAATGTAACATAAAATAAAATAAATAAATAAATATTGATACACCACCTTCTTTAGTTCTCACACCTTCAGTTTGTGGTCTGAACGTGTGGAAGTAAATGTAACCTGTTATAGCTGGAGTGCTCTCCACAGCCTTAAATCAGGTCTCAGTGACTGCACAAATGTCAGCATCTTCCAAGGTGAGGACTGTTTCCAGTGAGGGCAGTTTCTGGTTTAGACTCCTAGTGCTAGCAGCATAACCTGGAGTTTGTTTTTAGAGGGTATTTTTACGTTAGGAATTTTGTTCTTGTGACATTGCATAAAAAATGTACTATTGGGGTGGCAAGAGCCTTAGCCAGTAACTGAAATCCCAGGAGTGACAGATGAAAACCATCTTTCGCAAAGCATTCAGGTCTGTCGACCATGTCATCCCAGGCTGACCGATACTGGATCTCAATTGAATGACACCAGAAACTAAGCCAATTGTTGAAGTCAATAATTTTTTGCTTGTATTGAAGTATCATTTTAGGCAAAGGTAAAATGATGCTTAAGGATAGGGACATGAGACACATAATCAGAGAGCTCAGTCACGTCTCTCTTCATATAGTCCAGTGAGGTACATCTCAAGTTGTTCACATCAACATGGACTATGATGGAGTCATAACAGTGCCTATGTATAATGTGGCAGATCCTGGCAACTGACAGACACCTGGCTGTGACTTTTTCCTTATCCAGTCTAGTGAGAGGGACATCTGTGTGTCTCACAATTGAGTTGCTTATGACTAAGTTGTTTGTTTTTGTGTTATGCCTTAGGGGCTTGACTATTGAGACACTGGTGTGTGATATACTATGTGTACTATGTTCTGCAGAGCATGTGTTATGTGAATCATGCTTGTATTTGTGTTTGGGAGATCTCTGATGTTTGGGTAAGCTTCTGGGAAGGACCTCTGCATATATAGGTTTATGTATTGTTGGTTTGGTAGGTGCAGCAGGTGAGTTGTGCATGCTGGCAACCTGCTTAGTATCAGATGAACTGACTGGTGAGCGAGGGAGCCTGGATTCTAGGTTCTTGATATAGATGCATCTCTCACATAAATAATTTGTGTGAACTAGAAGAAGTGGTTTGTCAGTGTACATGAGGCACTTGCTACATTGCCTCAGGATGCCCATGTCGACCAGTCTGGCTGAAGAAACTGTGGGAAATTGTCTGTCCATAATGCTAGGTAAGTTGATGTAATCAGAAAAGAGGGAGAAGACAGGAAGGACCAGGTAAAACAGAGGACAGGAGAAGTGGACAAAAAATATGAAGGGTGAGTGGGTAGGATCTTTGCTGGAACCTATTGAATGTATCACCTGTCAGTGGGAACAGTTGCGAGAACTCACCGATGGAGCACCAGAAGAGTACTGAGGGAAAATGTGCAGGTAGAAGTGTTTGCGTCTATAAGCATCAACAGTGCCCACCGCTGCTTGGCAGTGAGTGATGCACAAACAATTACAAACCTGCATAAATGCAGTGTTTATGTAGCAAATGAGAGTAAACTTATTTTAACAAATTAAGCAATAAAAAAGCTCAAACCTGGGCCCTGTCCCAGCAACCTGCAATCAGATGAGTTCTAACTGCACACTCCTGCCACTAGAGTGCAGGGGAACCCTCTTCAACAAAAGACGGCCAGGTTTAGTGCTCAAGTTATACAAACTGAACTAGATTCAGCAGGTCTGAATCTAGTCTATGCTACTGCAAACAAAGTGCAACAATATCAGAAAAAAGTTCAGATAAGCAGTGATATGGTAAAAATGCAGTTCAAAAGTACAATATACAGTGAAAAATTCTACTTAAGTTTTGCAGAGATCAGCAGATTTTTTGGATTGGTCAGATAAATACAGCAGAGTAGTAGCTGGTCACCAAACCCTGTAGAGCTTTGCTAAAACAAGTGCAAACCTGCACAAATGCGGTGCTTATGTAGCAAATGAGAGTAAACTGGTTTAAATAAATTAATCAATAAAAAAGCTCAAAACTTGAGCCCTGTTACAACAACCTTCAATAAGATGAGTTCTAACTACACACTCCTGCCACTAGGGTGCAGGGGAGCCCTCTCCAACAAAAATAATTCAAAGTATTCCACTCTTGACCATTTAACCTTATTGCCTGTCTAATGAATTACAGATTCAGATCACTAGTCATCTTTGGAATTGTGGAAAAATGACTCCTAAATGGTTAAAGAGGGAGGATTAAGGGTATATGCCAATCTATTTTGCTTCACTGGAGAAAGAGAGAGAGAGAGAGAGGTATTTTCAAGAATTATAGAAGACATACATGGGTTGATCTTGTATCCAGATATGGAGTACCATGCAAGAGGATGTCCCAACTATGCCGAAGCATTTAATGGGGATCATTAATAAAGACAATAAGGTCATGTAAAAAGAGCATTACCCCACTCAGCATCCAAATAGATCAAAAATTTATAAAATTTATAAAATAAATAAATATTGATACACCACCTTCTTTAGTTCTCACACCTTCAGTGTCTTGTCTGTCCATAATGCTAGGTCAGTTGCCATGCCACGGTTTACTATAGGATTTCTATTAGTAGGTCCATGGCCAATATAAATAATAAAGGTGTAAGTCCAGGAGAAATTAAATTAAAGTGGCTGTGTGTTGTATTACTTCTGCCACCATCTGCAAAGCAGATTGGAAACTTTCCATAGACAGTGGAGCTGTCAAATGGTGATTGTCAGAAATGTGATTTCTGAAGATGCATTGCAATATTGATGCTGTTGTGATGCCATTTTCCCATCCACATACGTTACAGGCTGTGTACAAGAGGTAGAGGCCATTGCATTATCAGTGTGATTGTAAGATGATGCTATCCAGATAGTGTCTATGCTTATGCTCGCTTTGTGCAGCATTTGTTTCTGGTAATTTACAGCTAACAGATTCCAGTACTGTGTTAGATAACTTTGTCCAGAAACAATGAACTGCATGTCAATTTGTGCTAAGACTAAATTATTTCTGCACAGATCTCTAAGAAAAGTAATTCTAAATGTCTGACACCAGAACCCTTTTCTAGAGAACCTGATTCCAGTTGTTTTATTTCTGTTGCTATATTCACCACTTCTAGTACCATTGGTTTAGACTTTGATTTCTATTTTCTAGTAATTGCTTTTTTGGCAACCACCATAATTAGATTCAGCAAGACCTTACTATGTCTAGGCAATTCCAATTCTGTATCATAGCTCCAAAAAAAAATCATTTCCTTAGTTACACTAATTTGCTGACCCAGTATCTCTGAGAGAGTAGTTTGCAGGGAATCTTTAAAGTCTGCCAACTGATCATAATCCTAGGAAATATGTTTCCCAGTTACCTCTTTCTTCCCCATCACACCTCCAAAATTTTCTGTCTCCCTTAGGAAAAACTATTTGGAGTCTACTCAGGATATAAAAATACCTGTGTAAACACGTCTAAGCAAAGATCCTAAATCTTTTAGACTTTGTTGCATATTTGGGAGACATGCATATATCCCCCATTGTTTCTTTGTGAATTCCTTATCCAATGTCTCTTCCCAATCCTTTCTAACTTCCTCTGATTGATTATTACAATTAGCATGTAATATTTTGTATGCTGTACTAAATATTCCTTTTTGAACAGCAGCTCCTGTTCTAGATTCTACCAAAATGTCTACCAGTGCCACTCTTTTGCTTAGGATCCCCCTATTTCTTTCCCTTTGCCTATACTCTGATATCAATCTTTGATAGGGAAGGCAATCTCTATCCTGCAGTTCAAATAAATTCTTGGCCTCTTCCAATTCTATTACCTTTCCCTCTTTAATTATTTACTCCCAATACCTTGGTTCTTTTACCAGTTTTATCCAATAAATTACAGCCCCCTTTTGCCTAATGCAGTCATTCTTATCAGCAAAATCTACTTTCTCCATTGCTGTGTTGGCTTAGTTCTTAGAATACTTTCTGCTACTTTATGAATATAATTTTCTGAATGGTTATTGTTATTCTTCTTGAGGATCTGCATCCAAAAACCCACCCTCTCCTTATTTCTTGAGCCCCCCCCAAATCATCATCATTGTTCTAAAGGACTTCAGGTTGTATTCATTTTTCGGAAGTTAAATACCTAACATCAACTAAACGTAGGGCTGACCCAGTCAACAAAGGCTCACTAAAGCTGGATAAAATAAAAACAAATCATTTGGTTATGACTGATAGCTTATTAGTTGCCAATATCATTATTAATAAGCTGTATAATAATATGCTCCTTGCTTTTTAAATGGTGCATATAAAGATACTTGGTCCGTAGTTCCCTGGGTTCCCTGGGTTGGTGGAAGGAATACCCTTGTTGAGTTGTGGCACACTAGCTACACTCTATACCTCAGGCAGATACCTAGTGGAAAGAGTAAGATTGAATAGAGTTATTTATTTATTTATTTTGATTGTTAACCATGAAAGTGAATCGGTCCAAAGATAATTTTAAGCCATGATCCAACCCAAATACCTGAAAAAACTTTAGTAGAAGCAAAGAATAAAGGTAATTTAATTACTAAAAACAAGCATTACTCTTTGCAACAGACAACTTAGCATATGACATTATGATAAACCCAGTGAAACAGCCACAAACACTGTATAAATAGTGATACACGAACAAAGGAGTGTGAGAAGCAATGACTACATCGGTATATCTACCTAAAATGTAAGTATTTGTGATATAAACATAAAAGTAACATCCACAGCAGTTACATTTATGAATCCAATTTTATGTTGCTGTGTACTGTAGAAAGGTGATATCATTTTGGTGCATACTTGTAAGTGAATATTTGCACCACGAGAAGAAAGACACAATTCTTGAATTATGAATAATAATGTATAGCTGACATTTATGATATGATGACATGATTATATACACGATAGTTACAATTGCATTTAATATGTACACCAGCGAGCCTGAGTGATGTCCTGACATCGTCTGAACATCCATAGCCTGTTATATTTGGATGAGTGGATCATACTGCAACAATTTAGGGACTATATATTGTTGGAGAAAATGTGGTTAGGCTGTGCCTGAAGTGATTGCTTTTGTTTGCAGACTCCAGATGAGATTATGAATTTCTATTTTGAAGTGTTCAAGATTGCCAGACTGTTGAACCTTCTCAAGAATGCTGTTCCAGTAATCAGTGGATAGCTTTTTGAATGCTTTTTGTGTTGCCGACAACTCAGAAGGAATACTAGTTAGCAGCAAGCCTTTTGAACCCTTAAGTGTTGTGTTTGCTGCCTATCATTTAGTGTTTCTTTTCATGCAGTAATCTGGTTATTGTATTCAGAAGCAGTGCAGTTTTTTGTTGTTTTACTAGGCCGTCTGTGCTTGTTTAGTATGGGAACTGCACAATATACTGCCAACGATATTGCTCCTTATTGTTGGCCAGATAAGTAAGTCTAAGATTTTTTTAAGTTGTTTGAATTTGTGAAGACTTCTATAGGGAAAACTTTGATGCATAGACCATATGCAGGTCTGAGAAGTAATACATTGAGAACAATGACTGTTTTAGATTCATCAGTGAAATAAAAGTAGATGTTTTTAAGCAAACTTGAGTGTCAATATCTTGTTAACTATTAAATCTGTGAGACTCACGAAAGACACATATTGAACTAAGGTAATACCTATATGTCTCTGTGAAAGGGCCACAGGTAAGGGTAAGCTAACTGAATTTGTTACAGTTAAGTTAGAACTGTTTTTCCTTTGTTTTGGAAGTACAAAACAACTCATATTTGCTTTTCCTGGGCTTAAAATCAATTTGTTTCCACAGCATTTTGAAGTTTTCCTGGAGGGATATATTAATGGTGTTTAGGATTGTGCCATATCTTGTAATGACAGCGCAATCTGCATAAAGCAGATTTTTCTGATTTACTGAATGCCCTATTGTGGGTTGGAAGGTTGGTATAATTGTTAAGGTGTTTACCTCACAGACACAAGAAACACGGTTTGATTCTCAACTTTAAGGGGAAAGTGGCTAGGCTTAAAATGGCCCACAAGGCAGTTGGTCTAGTAATTATCTATAACCCATTAATCTGAATCATTAGCAAATAATGGAAATAAGTTTGGTCCAAGTAGAGATCTTTGTGGAACACCCACTAAAACATCACCTGTCTTGCACTATGAGTTTATTCCCATACCTCCAATGATTTTCCAGTGAGGTAGTTACTTTCATGGAACATTGGTGCAATACTAAGCAAGCAATCACAGGGATCATAACATGCTTAGCCATGTACACCTTTAAGAAGACAAACTTAAAAGCTTCTGAAAAACAGCACTTACTGCTAAGGCTTTATTTAATTTAATTCTATTGGCTGCCAAATAAACAGTTACTAGAAAATGGAAATCAAAATCTAAACCCCCTGTATTTGAAGTATTGAATATTGTAAAAGAGACAAAAGAACTGGGAGAGGGACCTTTTGAATGGAATATACAAATTACATAGAAATGCATGGAATTAGAGGGAATAAGACATGTAATATATAATGTGTGTAAATGAAAAAAATGTTAATATGGTTCATTGTCTTTTTTTAATGTATGTGCGCCTATGTCTTATGTGATATTTTAATAAAGGCATTTAAAAATAGTATTACCTACAAAATCAAGCAAAGCCATACATAATAACACTGGCATAACTTTGTGTGTTTCCATCCAATTGTTAAGACTACTCTTAAAATAGCCAAAATAGTAATTTTCATGACTAGTATTGGTAACTTATTTCATAGTTTGGAAATCTGTCAAGTTAGGGACTTATCTCTTCAACAAGTCTAGTTTATTTGTTGGTGTAAGTCCCTAGTACAGATGTTTGCAGACCCAGCGATTTTGTGAAGAAATATGAGGTCAGATGGGATTAGGTCATTCATTGGTTGAAAAACCAGACTCAGATCATCTTGTAGTAACTGCAAAGCTACTGAGCATAAGAAGAGTTGTACTAATTAATAGTTGAAGTTTTTAAGGCCTTTCAAGTTGAGTGATAGGCTTGGATTTGTACATTCCAAAGAGGGGTATTCTATTTGCTGATGGGTCTGATAAATTAAGAGTACAGTGGAAAGATGACTTCTTTGGATCCTAAAGATATTCCCTTGGAAATGAATTGGGCCAGAGAGAAAAATCTCCTAACTATGAATGAGCGGGTTGGTTTCCGTAAGTTCTCTGGTCTCTGTTAAATCATGAGGTGAGAGAAGCAGTTCAGTTTGCTGAACTCTACTGTGTTGCACTTTTTTGTATTTAGCTTGAGACTGCTTTCATTCAATAAGGTATGTGCATATTCCATCCACTTGTATTGCAGTTTAGAATCAGCAGATGAGTAGATCATGGTACCTAGCATGCAGTCATCAGCAAACTTGGTCAAACTGACTTCTGGGATATCTGCTTGGATGTCTGCAAAATAAATGCCAAACTACAGAAATCCCATAATTCAGCCTTGTGGTATCCTACTAGTTACAATTTTATGTTCAGAGAGGGTGCCAGCAACTTGCAGTACTTGGGTTCTGTTGGACAGCCAGTTTACAATTGCGCATACAGTGGGGTTTGCATTATGTTTGTCTAACTTTTCAATAATACCAGCATGAGGGATAATGTCAAAAGCCTTAGACAGGTTAAGATAAACAGCATGCATAGAATGATCACTGTCCACAGACTCTGTAATCTTCTCAAAGTTAACTAGGTTCAGGAGATAGTACCTGCCCTGCGTAAAACAAAACCACTAGAGTAGTTTAGCTGCCTATATCTGCATGACTGAGTTCTGCTATGGTACATTCCATGTTTTACATATACAGTTAGAGAGGCTAATGGAATTCTAATTATCTGGGTCTGTAGAGGGTCCACCATCCAGTAAATGAGTCACAGTGGCTTTTCTCCAGGCATCAGGTACAAACCCTGTGGATTAGCTATGGTTGAACAGTGTACGAAGAGGCTTGGGTACTGCATACTCGATGGGAATCCATCCTTCTTTGTTATCTGGTTCCATAGAATCATTATTTTTTTTTGGTCTGAACAGGGATTCCAGGCTTGCTCTAGGGTGATTTCAGGGAACCCAAAGTTTTGGAGATTGTGGGTGTAACAATGGGGGTAGATGGGGTAAGGTTAGTACAAAATATATCTGCTAATATGTTGGTTATATCCTTGGGACTGGAATGTGTGATATTATTATGGCTAAGCTCAGTGCATTGGTGAATATTATTTCTTAATTTCCTGACATATCTGAAGAAGATTTGTCATTAACTTTAGTATCTGTAGTAACCTTAAATATATACTCCTCTTTATATTTTCAGAGAGTGTTCTTCAGCTCCTTGCTGGCATGTTTCACTGTAGTCTTAAGGTACAGGAATGAGGATTTCTTACAACTTTTCATTATTTTCCTTCTTTGTTATACAGGCTGTTGATACGGGATTTGAATTAGCGGGGTTTATTCCTGAACGTATCATTATATTTAGAGCAGACAGGTACAGACATTTCTATGCAGATGTTTAGGTGCTGGTAAAAATTAAAGGTGTATGTGGCAGCCCCTCAGTTGAGTCCAATTGTGAAGGATTGTTAGGAATTTTGTGTAGGTCTTCTACAAGTTAAAGTAAGTTTGCCCTGAAGAAGCCCAAAAATATTATTTCATTTGCTGTGTGTGTGTGTGTGTGTGTGTGTGTGTGTGTGTGTGTGTGGGGGGGGGGGGGGTGGTATCACTAAGCCTGACAGAGAAGGTAACTGATTTGTGGTCAGACTGAAGCGGGGGTAAGGAGATACCATGTCAAGGATATTAGATACTCTACTAAGTAGTTTTACACCATGCACTAGTGCATTGCTGTTAACAAAATCTAGGAAGCTCTAAGCATATTCATTTTATAAGTTTAAGTGTGCCAGTCCATGCTTGTGTAATTGAAGTACCCTAGCAAAACTATTTGGCTTGATATTTAACCCCTGGTATTAAGGTACTTTTTCATAATCTTTGGGAGGCATTGATGGGGATCAGTAGCTAGCAATGAAGTAAGCTGTATTTATTAAGGGTGATTTTGATCTCCAAGAGCTCCAAGTTAGGATTATGGGTAATTTGACATGAGGAGATGGTGTTCCTGACAAATACAGATGCTGCCCTGCAGTTACCCAAGTGCCTGAAGGCATGATAGGATCTAAACAATGGTACAGAGTGAATGCAGTCTTGCTTGAAGACTGTCTCAGTAACTATACAAATATCAGTGTGTTTGAGTTGCAAGAGGGCTTCAAGTTTTGGCATTTCTCTGTTTAGACCTCTAGTATAAGTAGTGCCATAATGATGTTGCACTAGAGATAAAAAATTCCTAACTGTGTCAAAAGCTTTCCTGTTGACTCTTGGCTGACTTGTGTGGTGCTGCAATATGTGGGAGTACAGAAGGAGTAGGTGTTGCTTTGCATGCTGATAGCCCTTTCTGTTCATATCAGAATTTAATTTATTAGTAAGACAATATATAGCAGTCAATGAAGCTATGCTGTTTTTGGGCCAGGACATCATACGTAGTGATGTTTTCAAGTCTTTCATCATAAACAATCATTTTTGCAGAATTTTAGCTAATGGACAGAATTTAGCAATAGGGTAGAAACTGTAGCTGTTGAAGTAATGGGAATGCCTGCATAGAGGAACTAATAGTGCATGTTTAAAACTCTGGAGAATAATATCTGTGCTAAGAGTGATATTGTATATGGAACCATATGGTTTAGATAGGATAAGATTTCTTACCTTCATGATCTTTTGCTGTATAATGTGCAATTCATGCCTGTATACAAGGAGTCTTGAATTACATTTGGTACCTATTCTTATATAGAAAGGGGGAGGTGCAGATGGCACTTCTTCAAGGAAATAAATAGAAGGTAACCCTTGAAGAGTGTTGCATGATATAAGTGCACTGGCCTGTGGAGTGAACAACATGATGTTTGATGTTGTTTATCATGGCTTCACCTGTTTGAATTAGGAATCAGCTCTGACACCATCCTCTGGTTCAGCAACTATATTACCATACACTTCTTCACAGTCAACTTTAACACCCCTGCTTCCTGCTCTGCCCACTATACTTAAAGATTTGCCCCAAGGGTCAATTGTTCTACCCCCTCTTATTTTCAATCTACTTAAACAAAGTCCCCTGGACATTCCTCACCTCCCACTGTTATTATACACCCACAATATGGAACTTTGCCACTCAGATATCTCTCTCTCAACTAAATGTCTAATTTTTGACTTCTCTGAACAAACAAACAAATAAAAATTTGTTTTGGCACTAAGCAAAAACTCAGAAACAACAATAATCCCCTCATAATCCAAGATCACAACAGTACTCCTTGTGTAGAACAGCTTTCATCTTTTAAACATTTGGCTTTATAGCTATCCCCCCCATTCTGCAATCATCTGGAAAACACTTGTAAAAGGATTAACTCCACCCTTTTGGGGCACACAAAATATTCCCCTTTCTTTCTCCAGATTAGCCATAGAAAAGGATATTCTTTTCCCTCAACTGGAATATGGTCTACTTCTCATGGTATCTGCTTCCATTAAAAGCTCTACCACTAGAGTACCCATCTCAAATCAAATATGTTACTTCATCTCACTTCTCTAAAAATGAACATAGCTGCCTAACTCTAGAAAAAGACAGTTGTGTCCCTGTAAATCACAGAGTAGAATTATTCCTATGCTTTCAGTTATATAAACTTCTATATGAACAGTATCTTCCATCTGTAATGACCAATCATTTCTCTCTCTCTTCATATCTTCCAAAGTGGTATATCTAAGGTTGTTCGCCCTTGTGTGAGCGAATGTTGTATGCATACTTTGGGTGAAAGGATCTGAATGCCCTGGTGACATGAATTCTGGTACCTGAGCAACAATTTATTGCAACTGAACCTTTGCTCAGCCCACTCAGTGGGGCATCATTGTGTTTCACTTTAGCGCCACCTGTGGCTAGAATGTTCTCACGTGTCAGCATGCTCAAACAGCCTCAGATGCTTAGGCATACAGGTTAAGTGAGCATTGCTTGTAGCGGCAGCCATAGCAGTTGTTGTGAGTACAGTGTCAGCAGGAGATGTTGTTGTGAGTGAAATGTGAATGTACTGTTAAGGTCTAAATATCTTACTGCATTAACTATGAGGTCTAGAAGGCATAAAAAGAGATTTAGTTGGTATAAATGGGCTTAGTGTTAATGTTGTGTTTTGTTGGTGTGGGGAGTAGGGTGAACTCCAACAGCCAGTTTAAATGGGTATCTACCCTGCTCACAGGTAGACTTCATTTTAACTAGCAATCATCTGCTGTCAGTGAACATAAGGGAGGTGGTACTCTGCCTCACGGTACCTCATGCTATTGGGTAAGCAACAGATGAGTTATGGGTAGGCTGAGGTGTTGTGGTACCAGGAAATTTGGGGTCTGTATTATAACATCAAAATCTACAAAGATCGAATGTTATAATATCGAACCCTAAACATCGAAATCCACAAACATCGAACAGTCAGAATAGCAATTTTTTTCCCAGGGAAAAAAAAATCTCTATTCCGAGAAACATACACACAACACAAACACACACAAAAAACAGCAATCCACACACATACACTTAAAATCCTACACCTAAACCTAAACTAAACTTTACATACACTACTAGCTATCCACTTACCTTAACCCAATCCTAACCCTAAGGTCCGTCACTATTGCACACTCACCTCACCCATGCTCTAACCCTAACTCACCTAACCCGCCCCCTAACCCTAACCTACACACAATTGCACACTTACCTGACCCACGCCCTAACCCTAACCCGCCCCCTAACCCTAACCTACACACAATCGCACGCTTACCTGACCCACACCCTAACACTAACGTCCACACAACCACACACTTACCTGACCCGCTCCCTAACCCTAACTCACCTAACCTGCCCCTAACCCTAACCTACACACAATCGCACACTTACCTGAACTCGAACCGTAATGCTCCAACATATCAAATGCTGAAAACAGCGAAGCCACAGCAACGGCCCACTGAATTCTTTTCCTGGAAAAGAATTCCGTGTTCTGCAACTTCGCTGTTTTCAGCGTTTGACATTACGGGTTCGATATTATAACATTCGATCTTTGTAAGATTCAATGTTATAATATTGACCCAAAATTTGATGGGGGAGGGGTTTGTTAATACTGGTTAATATGTAAAACTATGGTTACCAATCTTATGGGGGATAAGTTCAGTATCAATGGCTCAGGGTTCCATGCCAACAAAGGTACAGAAATGTGGGTACTGCAAGGACTGAAGCAAGCTGCACTGTATGCACTGGTTCAGTAATTGAGATTACATGTGGGTGCCACAGATTCTATCCACAATCCACACACAGCCGTGCTACAGATACTGTACCCACACATGGCAATAAGGAAGAAGCAGATACTATACGCACAGTATGACAAGACAGAAATATGCAGGAAATACATGCAGGTGTCACAAGACTATCAAACATAGTACAATTCTAAAGTAAAGCAGTGTCATCACAGGTAAAAAATGATGCAGGATACAGATACAGATGTCACACAACTTGTAAATGTATTCTAAAGTGATACAAGAGGTATAAAAAAACTTTACAAGCACTGAACAACAACAATGTAAAAGTGCTAGAGACATCACAACACTTAGAAGGCATAGTACAGTTAATCAAAAGTGATAAAAGGATGCCACAATACTTTGTGCATACCAGTAAAAATTAATGCAAGCACCAGCACTGATGCCACAGTAAGTAAATGGTACAATACATCAAGAGAGATCCACTACAAAGATTGTTGCAAGGACAGGTGCCAGTTATTTGCACTGACTTGTGAGCTGCTGAATTTTATGCAGCTATTCATATTATTTAACAAGCACATATGCCACAGTTATTTGCACTGATTTCTGAGCTGCTGAGCTTTGTATATGCTACAGTTATTTGCACTGATTTCTGAGCTGCTGAGCTTTGTGCAGCTATTTATGGTATTTAAAAGTACATATGCCACAGTTATTTGCACTAATTTGTGAGCTGCTGTACTTTGCATAGCTGTTTATAGTATTTAGCAAGCATAGATGCCACTGCTATTTGCACTAACTTGTGAGCTGAGTGCTTTCAATTGCTATTCAAGATATTTCACATGTACTGATGCAACATTTATTTGCATTGACTTGTGAGATGCTGTACTTTGTGAAGTTATTTAAGGTATTTAACACATATAAGTACCACAATCATTTGCATTGTCTTGTAAACTGCAAATGTCTGTGGCATTCGCAATGTCTTGCGAGCAGTTACATACTGTACAACTATTTATTGGACTGATTACAGTTCCAGGTTCCCCTACTATCACAAGAAAAAACTGCTGAAACGTTCCCAAATTTAAAAAAATATATCATTGGCAGGTACACAAGCCTTAGTACGATGTTAAAACGCTAGAAAAACTTCATTTCCTTGGCACAGGAAGGATTCGATAAGAGGTCACTTCCTATGAAAACTCAGTAGTTCAGGTGTTGTGTGGTGCAACTCAACATCGTCCTTCACTCAAACAAGAGCAAAGCAATGTGATGTAGCAGGAATTAAAGCAGGTCAAAGCAGGCAAAGAGCCAACAGAAACTGTGCTAACAAGCCAACAGGAAATGAACATTCACAACACAGCAAGTTCCACTTCTGTCAGAAGTACAGACCGCCAAAACAATCTCAAACAAAAAATAAAATACCACTAGCAGACACACTAGTCTCAATATTAGCTTAAAATCCTCTCTGGTGTTGGAGGGATCATATATGTCACTTGCAATAAATTAGCAGCTCAAGAGTGCAGATCAGTACAAACAAGCTGAGTTATTGGGAAAGGCACTGACTGATCTATAAGGAATATAGATTAAACCAGATAGCCAGATAATGTCAATGTGAATAATGTATAACATGCTAAGTTCTAATACCTAGAGTGATGTCTGATGTATGATTCTACTGAATAATGGGAAGCGTGCCAAATTCTAATACCCACAATAATATCTAAGGTATGACTCCACTGAATAATGGGACACATGCTGAAGGTTAACACCTAAAGAAATGTCCAAGGCACAATGGTTAGACACTATAGTATTAAAGTGAAATGATAGCATGTCACCTCTTATGTTATGAGAGGTGTTCCTGCAATAGTGTGAAGATTTCAAAAAGTAAATGCAAATCACATTTAAGCTGTACAGTCTAGTATTAGAAACAGGTTAAAAACAGATTATAAACAGGGTCTAAGAGATATTGAATCACAACTAGTGTTAAGAAATAAATCAAAACCACAGAAAAAATGATGTGGAATCACTACTTACAACTACAGCACCAGTGACATTAGTGACTTGTACTTTCACACAGTGCAGTAGTACAACCACCACAATCCCTGGTAAAGAAGAAGTCAGAATACCACAAAAGAGCTGTAAATCATAGCATTTTATAGCTTTACCACAGATAATGGTCATAAGTAGGTACCCATCAGAACAGCAGTCCCCTGCAGCAGTATAGTTATTTACTAATAAATACAATAGCATGGTTCAATAAATCAGCTGCAGGGGATGGACCCAGCAAATGAGCATCAGAACAAAATATCTAACAAAAAATATGTGTAATTTAAGTAACAATAGAAACAGCGACCATCACGGGTGGTATCCAACAGCTGATAAAGTGCAGAAGAAAGATTCATGCTTATAGCTAGCCAGTGTTGCTTGATTAATGCATTTTAATTAGTGAAGCAGCAGGTATGAAGGTTCAAAGGTCTTACTAGGCCACCAATTCAGTGGCTCCTTAAGAGCCTGGTTACAAAATTCCATTATTTGTTCCGCCTGCCAATAAGGCTCATAGAAGATAGCCCTGGGGTAAATTTATGGCTGCCTATCCACTCACAGAGTTTTGTTTTGAAGCAAGTGACAGAGCTGCTCTCTTAGTGAGAATGAAATCAAAAATGTCAATAGCAGTGCAAGATGACAGGATTTGCAAAAAGTACAACTTGACAAGACTGAAGCAATTTTAGCAGCAATACAATGCGATATAGTACAGACCAAATAACTATAAATCTCTGAAACAGTGCACAAATAATACAGTAAAGTGCAATAACAGAAAGAACAATTTCACAAAGTTATATGGTTTCAAGACAAACAAAATGTCAGGAAGATGACAAGAAAATTACTCTGGCTTTACCACTAACAAAGCTGCAGGCAGCAACAACAAATTCGAACTTAAGCCAAAAAAGAATAAAAGCTGAGAAAAGGGAAAAGGCCTTTACCTTATTGTTGTGTGCACTCAGTAAGCTGCAGCTTACTTTCCTGAGTATGGCAGTACAGGGTGCGTATGATTGTTCTCAAATGCAATAACAAAAATCAACCAAAGGTCAAGGCAGCTAATCAATCTGAAGTTGCTGGTAATGGCCAGGAAAGGATTAGCAAGTTACCAACTAGTCTTTCTCTCAAAAGAATGTGGCAGCACAACCATCCCAACAGAACAAAACACAGTATCCTAGTGATTCAGAAACATTACTGCCAGTGGTGATCTCACTTTACTGCCAATGGTAGTTGTTTCTGACTCAGAGAAAGCCTTACCACAGTGCTTTACATTGGTGAGGTACAGCACCTTGGTGGGATGTTTGTCTGACATCACAAATGTAAATGAGGCATTCTGAGAAAGAGGCATATGATAAAAAATGTCCCCTGGCAATGTTTGCATTAAGTGATTTGTGCAGATAAGCAATTTAGAGAAATGCACGGCAGTGTAAAACACCACCACCAAACACTTTAATTAACATAGCTAAAAGCTTGCAATCATCCGTTACTTTCAATAGATGATGTTGCATTAGAGGTAAGAGCAGGAAAGCTTACCAGGCAATTTGTGTTGGTGTAGGTACCAATATACATGTGTATGTGTGCATCTGCTTATGTGAGTGAATGCAGAGGCATGAGTGATTGCAGGTGTGTGTGTGTGTGTGTGTGTGTGTGTGTGTGTGTGTGTGTGTGTGTGTGTGTGTGTGTGTGTGTGGTGTGAGAATTCATACTACACAGCTTCCCCAAGACAAACAAGCAGTGACTATAATACTGGAGAGGGACGCACTAGATACCATGGACACTTTTTAGTTATTGCTTTACATCACTTAATAAGTTAATAGAACAACAGATGTTGCAACAAAGCACTGGAAATGAAGAATAAGCTGTATGAAACTAATGTCTGGCATTACTGACTGGCTGCATCCATCAATTGCAGGGACATGGAGATTATAAAATATTAATTGAGAGGCACATGAATGTGTGTGTGTGTGTGTGTGTGTGTGTGTGTGTGTGTGTGTGTGTGTGTGTGTGTGTGTGTGTGTGTGTGCACGTGCAAGCAGGTGTATGTGTGAGCCTGTGTTTGAATGTGTGTATATGTATGTATGTATAGGGGATGTGAATAAGGAGGTTCCTGTGCCAGTGTGATGCATATGTTACAGGCGGTGATTACTGCATCAAAGTGCTTGTCAGTGCTTAAAGTAATGACTAAAGGATTCAGGGACATGTACATTAGCTGATAATGAGGTCTTTCTTCATTGTAGCTAATGAGTCTCTGAAGTGCCCTTTTTTGCTGCTGCCTTATCACTCGTGGCTAGCCTGTTTCTGACTCTTAGCTAAAGTGTATATGAACATTAAATGTATATACCACCAGTCTATTGATGATTAAAGCAAGCAACTGAGATCACTAGTATTGCCAAATCACAGCGTATTATATAAATCAAAATTAAACACAGGTTGTCTAAGCAACTAGAAGCTCAAATAGCTTTAAGTCAGTCTTATATTAAGTTTTAGACTGCTGGTAGACAGGCTCTATTGGAAAGTGACTCTTTAGTTCTTCTGCGAGGAGCAAGTTCCAGTTTCTCCTTTTAGGTCTTCCCTTAAATGTGATTGATTACTTTGTCTAGTTCTACTAACCTGGGCACCAAGCCCTCTTCCACAAAGGTCCAACTCTCCCTTGTTGGACTTCTTTCAGTCCTGTTTTATATTACACTCACTAACACTAGCTGAGGAAGCAAACCTACTCTCACTAATACAACCAGGTAGCTTTCTGTACTTAAGTAAACAAGTGCAACTTAACAGAATGCTACTTACTTAAAGAAATCATCATCATTATAATCATCAACCCCCTTTTTTCCCATTTGTTAAATGGGATTGGGGTGTCATGTCACTTGTCGCCATCTCTTTCTGCTCAATGCCACTGTCCTACCTTCTTCAACAGTCATGCTTGACTGTCACAAGTCTTCTCTCATATAATCCATCCACCTCTTTCCTCGATCCCTTCATTTCCTCATGCCTTCTTCTTGTCTGGCCCAAATCCTCTTCAACAGATTGGCTTCTGTTTTTCTGCACATTTGTCCGAACCTCCATAATCTGTTCTCTTTGAACATTTCTGCAATTGGACCTACTGCTCTTTTGTCCTTATTCCTTCATTTGTCCCACAGTGTGCATTTTACCACCATCTCAGACACTTAATCTCAGTCACTTTTAGCTTCCTCAACTGCCCTGCCTTTACTGTCTAGGTTTCTGTACCATACAGTAGTACTGGTCACATCACTATCTTGTACACCTTACTTTTAAGCTTATTTAGCATTCTGCTGTCTTACACTACTCCTGACACTCTGTGCCAAATGGCTGCAGCCCCTCTGATTATTTGTCCTCCTCATTCAGACTTCCCTTCTCAACCACTCCTCCCAGATACTTGAAGCAGATAACCTGTTACACTATTTTCCCTTATAGCTCAGTTCTTATCTTCTTCTGATTTCCCCCAGTTGCAGTCATTACAATTGTCTTATCTGCACTCAGTTTCATCCCATATGCCTTCCATTCCCCTATCCTTGACTGAAGTTCTTGATCAGAGTCTGCCTTTAATGCCACATTGTCTGCATACAACAACTTTGTTGATCTGTCTCCTTCAGCCTTTTTGCTAATGTAGTCCATCACTAGAACGAACAGCAGTAGGCTGAGAACTGAACCCTGATGCACACTCACTCCTACTGGGAACCCCTCTGTAAGGCCGAATGCTGTTTGTACTAGAGGCACTGGGTTCTTGTACAAAGCTTGCCCTAGTTCTACTAATGTTTCTGGAACTTCGAACCACCACAGGACTGCTCAAATCAGCTTTTTTGGGACCGTATCATATGCCTTCTCCAAGTCTAGGAATGCCCATTTGGACTCTTTCCTTATTTGTAACTTCTTCTCAAGCATCTGTCTCACTGCAAACATTGGGTCATTTGTGCTGAATTCTGATCTGAATCTGAACTGCTCATTTCCTATTTTACTTTCTACTACTCTACATACTTGGTTATCAATTACCTTCTTCAGAACATTCATGCAGTGTGGTAGGAGTTTGATACCTTTATACTGCCCACAGTTGTGAATGTCACCTTTGTTCTTGAGCACTGGCACTAGTATGCTTATTCTGCAATGTTCTGGGATACACCTTTCTCTCAACACAGTAATGAGTACCCTCAGGAGACATTTCTCCCCTGTCTCATCCAACATCTTGATCATATCTGCTGTGTTCTCATCTGAGTCTGCTGCTTCCCCCTGACTTCATATTCCTCAGTGCTGTTCTTACTTCTTCTGTGGTGAGCTCCTCCATCCTCTCATTGTAGGATGTGCTTGAAGCAGTGGACCTTCTATCAGGTTTTCTTCATTCAGAAGCTGCTAGAAGTACTTCTTCCATCTGCCATTGATGTCTTGTGGACTGGTGAGCAGGTTGCTGCTGGCACCCCTTATGAAGGGTGTCTGACTATTGTCTTTATCTTTCTGTCTTTGCCTTACAACCTGATCGAGTTTCTTTGTGACATCCACTGAGTCACTTTCCAGAAACTGGTAGAATGCTTTTGATGCCTTGTTCTTTATTATTGCAACTCTTTTCTTAGCCTGTTTGTTAGCCAGCCATATCCTGGTCTGTCTTTTCTAACTCCCACTTTTTCCTGCACTACTTCTTTCTTTCAATGACTTTCTGGACTTTTGTATTCCACCACCAGTTCTCCATATGTACCTTATTTCCATACCTGACTCAACTTCATATCTGTTCTGTAGCCTTTACACATATTGTTTTGAAGCACTGCCATTTTTCTTCAACTCCACCTATTTCTTCCTCTTCTTGGGGTGCTAGAGCCCTGAGTAATACCTTGAACTGTTGCAATTTCTCTCCAGTCAACTGCCAGGTCTTCAGCCTGGTCTCAGATGACCTTAGAGGCTTCTCTGACAACTGCTTATAGCTGATTGTGACAACCCACGGTTTATGCTGTGGGCCAACTGTTTCACTGGGGATGGCTTTGCAATCACCGATTCTACCCCAGTGCCCTTTCCTTACTAGGAGGAAGTCTAGCTGAGTTGTGTATTGGCCACTTTTGTATGTGATCTTGTGACTGTTTCTCTTTCTGAGCCATGTGTTGGCTACCATCAAGCCATTTCCCAGACCAAAGTCTAGAACAGCATCTCCTTCTTTTTTTATTTTGTCCCACCCTTGTGGTTCCAGGCAGTCCTCACATCCTGTTCTGTCTGTCCCGATATGTGCATTCAGTTCACCCAGTATCAACATCAATTTTTGCTGTCCTGCTTTATCTAATAGGTCCTGAAACTGACATTCTTTTCCTCACTGTTGTAACCCTACTGTGGAGCAAAGGCCAAGATTAGGAATACTGCTTTGTCATTATACTGAAGTCTGGATACTATGAGTCTATATCCTTCACTGTTTTCTAAAGCCTCTCTCTCACCACATTTCCTACACCATTTCTTGCCTGTCCTCCTCTGAGTAGTAGACTCTGGATCCCAAGCCAAATGGCTTTGCTGCACTGCCCTTCCATTTGTCTCTTGGATGCAGAGGATGTCCAGCCTCTTCCTTACCAACATTTCATCCACTTCCAAGCCTCATTCTGTTAGTGTACCTAGAGTGAATGTAGCATTTCTTAGCTCATGTTTGGCATGTTGCTTGGTTTTATGTCCAGCTTTCACTCAACAGAGCTATCCCAGGTAATCCAAGCTGGGCAACTATACACCAACTAGCCTGTAGCTTATTAACTTTATTAACTCAGGCTGCTGGGCTTTATAGCAGGTACACACTGGCTGATGAGACACATACACCCCTTACACCCCATCCCACTGTTAACATGGGTCCCTGGTGTAAGTCAGAGTAGGCCGGGTCCTCAACCCACTTATCACTGGAAATGTCTATGCCTATTTTGGCGGAATTTTTCAACATGACTGAATCAGCTACAGTTGTATCTTACACCATCAAGTGTCTAGCCCTGCCATGGTGCACAGTCCATGATTCATGTTTTTCCTGTCTAGAGGATACTGTGCACCACACTAGATGCCCTAAGTGGTTGGTATATTTGACTTTTCCCCCAATAGGTCACCATCTAGTGTCAGTGCTGCTGCCTACAGATCCATTCTTAGGTGACCTTTGAGATGGAAGCACTCTGTTTTTTGGATGTGGGAGGAATCCCACAGAGACACAGAGAGGACTATCTGCTATTCTTCTCTTACCTCTCTCTTACACCTTCAAATGATACTCTACTGCAGTATATTCTAGAAATTTAGAACCTTTCATCTTTATTATACTGTAAATACCTCTCTTATATAAACACGTATAACTTGGTGTATTACACAGTACGCTATAAAGTACTTTATTACTTTCTGTTTTAGTCTATCATGTAATTTATTGTTCTTTGGATGAGATGTTAAACCAAGATCCCTTCTGCTTAAGGTGATGGTAGCTCAGATGGAAGTAAAAGATCCTATGACAACTATCAAAAAGAGTAGGGGGGAGTTCTTTAATGCATTGGCCACATTTCTCATAAGTAGTATAAATACCACCACATGTCTCCCTTGAAAAGAGTCATCTAGCCTAGTGGGATTAAGTTGGCCAACAAAAGGATAAATAAAAATATAAAAAAATCTGTATACCATATAATTTATGCAAAATTTACTCTTCTGTTTTTGTAAATGTACATTGGAAAGTATGCAATTTTGTGGAGTTTTTCTCCTGGGCTTCCTCTAAAAAAGGAGCTTATTTGCCCAGTCAGCCTATCCCAGTTACCAAGTGTAAATAATATAAACAAATAAAGAAATAAATAAATGCATAGTGTGTCATGTCAAATGAGGGGCATAAATAATGTAAAAAACTGCACTGATATTCTGTGCACATAAGTAAGTTAAATATTATCTACACACTTGCTGGAGGATTCAGAAAGATTCTCATTGCATGCATGTATTTCCTACCACAGGTAGGCCAATTTATACAACAGTGAGAAAATATGATTCAGAGATAGCTATAGGTGGAAGGAGAAAGGCCTCATTCTTGGCATATTTGTAGATCTCTGAATCAAATTCTAACTAGCAAACTTGATGGTGGTTGTGTTTTCCCTGGTGGCCCATGTATTGCATTAACCAAGGCACCCCTTTCACTCACACATACATTAAGACATCCATATGTGTGCAGAGACACAGGCACACACATTGCATGCCTCATGTACTCAAACGAGACACTGAGGCACAGAATGCGTTCAACTCATTTACTGTACATAAACACATCAACAGCTGTAACTGGGACATATACTTTAAACTTCATAAGCTTACTGACTGACTTGTTATTTCTAAAACACTCACATGTGCATCTGCATTGAATCTTACATTCACCCTGACTTCACAAAATGGAACTAATCTCACACATGTTCAGTAAGTTATATGCACAAGTTATCTAGCTACATTGGCTGACTAGGTTCAATATGCACACTGATCTATAACACACACACACACACACACACACACACACACACACACACACACACACACACACACACACACACACACACACACACACACACACGCATTCACAGACACACATACATACGCAAATACAAACGCATATGCACAAACAGGTACATAAACAAGCACACAGACACATATACACATACACACAGATACACACACACACACACACACACACACACACACACACACACACACACACACACATGCTTCCCAATTAATACAGTCTGAGTATAACATTCATGATTTTGCCTATTATAATCTCCATGACCCTGACATGGATGGATGCAGCCAGTCAATAATGTCAGACATTAGTTTCATACAGCTTATTCTTCATTTCCACTGCCTTGTTGCAAAATCTGTTGTTATATTAACTTAAGTGATTTAAAGTAATAACTAAAAAGTGTCCCTGGTATCTAGTGTTTCCATCTCATGTATTATAGTCACTGCTTGTTTGTTTAGAGGAAGCCATGTAGTATGTATTCTCACACCACACACACACACACACACACACACACACACACACACACACACACACACACACACACACACACACACACACACACACACACACACACACACACACACACACACACACACAACATATGCACACACACACACACACACACACACACACACACACACACACACACACACACACACACACACACACACACACACACACACACACACACACAAACACACACACACACACACACACACACACACACACACACACACACATACATCTAGACTCTCAATTCCCTTCCTAACCCTATTACATTCACAAACACATTCATCCATCTTTATTCATTCCTCTACAAACAAACACGGGCACTTCCAAATACATGCACAAATAATCATTCCCACCCCTATGTTTTTGCTCTACTTACCTGCATAACAACTGCTTCTTTTGTGAGGGGATTCACTTTTTCCTCCAACAGTTTAAGCTTACACAGTCAAGCAATTCTGTAAATCATTCAGCAGCATGAGATGGAAGCTGCTTACATTTCCTGGGTAGACCATATGGCTAATTAGCATGAGACACTCTCCCTGATTAGTATCCATTTCAGATAGCAGGACTGCCTCCCATGCTGAAGCTCCCACTGTCCAGAAAACTCAGCAGTAGGGCAATCTGAGAATAAGGAAGTTTACGTTGAGTGGGAAAATGGCCTAGTTAAGGCTTCCTGCACACAGCACACCTTTCTGTGTCCCATGGTTTGTTTTCAGGTCAAATCCTAAATTACATATGCTGTGATTTCATATCAAATATGTTGCTTAGGTCTTCTAGTCATGACTGGCAAGTGAGCAGAATTAAAACATAGGAATGTTATTCTACTGTTCATACAGCCATAAAGTCCAGACCTAGCAGTAGTCAACACACTACAAAACATTAATAGATGACAATGTTTTATAAAGTCACTGCTTTAGTTTCAGGGTTATGTTTGTAAAACACATTTCACTCAGTTCAGTCTTTGCCTAGTGATTTCGAACTACAAAGACCAGGAGAGATTTTTGACTCATACACAAAGTGGCAGTAATGTGGTGCTGCACACTGCCTGGTAAACTGGAATCTGAGATTATGGCCACAGGAATGTGGAGTGCCACACTGCCTCGTACACAGGGAGGATGTGATGTTGTAACCTCAGAAATGAAGTTTTCTGCACTGCCTGGTACATAGGAAGGGTGTGAGATTTGTGGCCACAGGAATGAGACACTCAATACTGTCTGGTACACAGGGAGAATATGAAATTGTGTTATCTATCTATCTATCTATCTATCTATCTATCTATCTATCTATCTATCTATCTATCTATCTATCTATATATCTGCCTGCCTGTCTATCTAGCCATCTGTCTATGTATTTATCTATTCATTTGTCTATTTGTTTCCACCCCTTTATTGACTTATCACTTGTGACATAGGCAAATTTACATTTATACAAAAGTAATCAAACTGTATTAACAAATTAACATTAACAAACATTATACTTCACATATATTGCTATATATCATATAACCTAAGCAACATTACATAAATTATTCAATTCCTGCCCCTTTCGTAAACAAAAAACATTTTTATTAGACCATCACTTACACCATAAGCAAGCATACATTTATATAAATGAAAGCAATCCACACTGACACAGTCCTGGTTGCAAGCATTCTACATCACAAACTATACTGACCCACTCCCAGTCGCAAACATTATACATCACTTACAATCTACCCAATCATTTTCAGTCAAACATTACATAACTCATTTAAGTCCAGCCTTCTTTTAAACCCCATTCCTCCACTGAATGTATTGTTCCCACAATTCCTATTTTTCCTATGTAGTTTGCTCCTACCCTTTTTTAAAGATTTTAATTCCAGTTGTTTTATCTCTGTTGCTATATTCATTACTTCTAGTATAGTTGGTTTAGATTTTGATTTCCATTTTCTAGTAATTGCTTTTTTGTGGCAGCCACCATAATTAGATACAGCAAGGCCTTACCATGTTTAGGCATTTCCGATTCTGCATCATATCTCAGAAAAATCATCAACCTCATCACACCAATCTACCCACCCAGCATCTCTGACAATGCTTCCCGTAGGGAATCCTAAAATTTTGCCAACCCACCTCACTCTCAGATAATATCTTCCCAATGGACCTCTTTTTTCCGCATCACATCTCCAACATTCTCTGGAGTCTACTAGCGGTATAAAATATCTATGTAAACATTTCTAAGAAAAAATCCTAAATCTTCTAGATTTTGTTGCATATTTGAGATATATATATATATATATATATATATATATATATATATATATATATATATATATTCTCCCATTGTTTCTTTGTGAATTGCTTATTCAATCTCTCTTCCCAATCCTTTCTAACCTTGTCTGATTCATCCTTATAGTTATCATGTAATATTTTATATGCTCTGCTAATCATTCCTTTTTTAATGGCAGATTCTGGTCTAGAGTCTACTAAAACATCTACCAGTGCTGGTATTTCATTTAGAACACCCCTATTTCTTTCTCTTTGCCTATATTCTGATATCAGTCCTCGATAGGGAAGGCAATCTTTAACCTGCAGTCCAAATATATTCTTGGTATCTTCTCATTCTATTACATTGCCCTCTCTATCTCTCTAGTGAACTATCTGTCTAGCTATCTTACCATCTATTTATAACTATTGTCTGGTTGTGGGTAGGAAATGAGGTCTGACTATGTTCCCACAGAATCTAGCTCCAGAAGAGCTTTTCCTGTGTACTTGTGGTGGTTATAGGAATGGAGTCTGAATGGCACCTGTTCAAGACCTCAACAGTTGAAATTGTGACAAGAAGCTATGACTGGAAAGAAATCAATTATGGTGATAATTCTAGGACCCCATGGTAGAACTAGCTATGAAGAAACCTGCCAGATTAAAGAAAGAGATCTTCCATGCAGTGCTAGCAGATGAGTCTGTAAATGTTATTCACAAGTGCCAACAAGTCAAGATGCAGCAACTGTGGTCATCAACAAAGCAAACCCCATGTATGTGGAGGTGTGATACTGCCAAGACTGTCCTCAGTAAGAATAGAAAAAGAATGACCTTGAATGGAAGCATTTTGAGAATGTGATTTAAATGCCCTCCAATGATGTGGTCATGTAAGAAGTATATGGTGGGACTGAATCAGTTTCTGTAACAAAACACATTTCTGTGATGAAACAGTTCTGCTACAGCAAGGCTGTGGTAGTGAAAGACAAATAGCCAGATATCCCAAAGGCAGTGCTGGACATTGTTGGGGTGTCATGATTAATAGGTCTTTTCAAGGTATTATGCAAGACATTCTTTTGAACTGTCAGCCTCTTTGTTATTATTGTTGAATGGGATTTACATGGATTGCTTCCTGCAGATAAGGAGGAATGGCTACTTCAGGTAAGGAATTTAAATAGCTTGGGAGTTTGTCCATAAGTGAAAGTAGAGAGAAGTTTGAGACAGCCTTGGAGAAGAGTACAGCAGTGCCAGTATTTTAGTCATTATGCTAGACTATGGTGCTGAAGTGGCTTTACTATGAATAAGCAGCTCTCATTTAACTGATGTGTGATTATTCAACCCCCAAACAATAATGACGATAATAACCAACACGTCAGGAAGACAAAACTCTCATCTTACAGGGAGAAAGCTCCTTTTGTGGCTGCAGAGGTGCACTGTGGCAATGAAGCTTTATTACCTAAGGTAACTCTCTCCCCCATTAAGGTCAAGACATTAGCTCAAGAACTAGCATATTACCCAGACCGCAGCGCAGCTCATATGCTAATACAAGGTTTTACCAAAGGTTTCTCTTTAAAATTCACAGCACCATTCAAAAAAAAAATCAAAACCTGAACTCTACTCAAGGAAGAGAAGAAATCATTGAAAGCATCATTTCTGAAGAAGTGTGATCAGACAGAATGTTGGGCCCATTCAATTTATCCCCTGGGAGTAGTACTTAATGTCTCCAATAGGTTCAATACCAAAGAAAAGGCAGGACATGCAGATTCATTCAGTACTTTTCACATCCTGAAGGGGCATCAGTCAGTGATTTAATTGATAAAGAAGATGCTAAAATTAAATATTCAACCGTAGACCAGGCAGTCATTATTATCAGGTCATTCAAAGATCCCTTGTTGCCAAATTGGACATCAAAGCAACTTTTAGACTATTACCTATTCAAAAAAAAAAAAATGACTGGCTAGGGCTATACATTTAAAAAAAAAAGCTTTATTTTTGAAACTCCCATGCCAGTGGGTTGCTCCACAGAATGAGCCACCTTTGAAACTTTTAGTACAGCTTTGTTGGGAGCAAAATACATCAAAACAGCAGGTACTCACTACATGGATAATTTTTTACTCATAAGTGAAGGTGAAAGCCATACTAAACAAGGCATGAACAACTATATAGCCTTGTGCAAGGATATGGGTGTCCTACTCACAGAAGACAAAATAACAGGCCCGACTCACCGCATCACATTTTTAGGGTAAAAGTAGATGCAACAAATCAATTTTTCAAACTACCAGAGGAAAATATAATTATATTGAGAGCAGAATTAGAAGTGTTCCTGTCAAGTAAAAAAAAGACAATAGAGGATAGCTTTTAGGCTCTCTCAGTTTTACCTGTAGAGCAATTCAGCCAGGCAGGACATTCTCCAGATGCTTATCCAATCTAGTAAGACAAAGTAAAAAGAAACGCCACTGTGTAAGAATCCTCAAAGAGAGTAAAAGAAGATATAACATTATGGAAGGTTTTCCTGTGAAAATTCAATGGGGTATCATTTTGGCTAGCAGACTGGGTTTCAGCTGATTTCTATAACGGCAACTGGTTTGTAGTGAAATGACCATCTTCTTGGCCTGAGTCAGTCAAAACAGACATCACCTTTTTCCACAATTGTGTGTATTCTTTCTAGTTCCGTTATTACTGTGGTCATTGGCCATTCTGTTATTCACAGTGCTCAGAGCTGGTATAAGAAATCAATGACACAACTTGGTAATTGATCCTTTCATATGCTCCGTAGAATGGATAGGCATCCCGGGACTATCTTGGCTTCACTTATTGGCCCTTCTTCAGAAACGCTTCTGCCTGAACAAAACCTTGAATGCTTTAATCATTCACTTGGGTTGCAGTGATTTAGCTTATATTCCAAAACACATTATCCTCATCAGAATTGTGGCTGATCTGAGTGTACTACAAAAGAATTTTCTTCATATGATATTAGCCTGGTCCTCCTTACTACCTAGACTGGCTTGGAAACCCTCAGTTATTGAAATTTGTTGCAGATTTTTAAGCTATAGAATAGTAAAAGCTTCCCAATGTATGGGATTCAGGGTGACTGAACACCAAGACTTGAGCAAATCTGACCCAGATTTCTACAAGGAGGATGGAGTCCACTTGAATGACCCAGGGTAGAATTCATTTAAGCTACAGTTAACTGTACAAATACAAAATTGGGAAAGTTCAACTATTACCTCAGCAGATAACAAAAATATTAAGAGCCAGCTCAGAAAGAAGGGGTAACAGCATACGTAGTACTGGTGGGACAAGGCAACCTAAGCCGTTTCCCTCTTTTTATCCCCCTTATCCTTTCTGCATATCTTATATTTCATTGACTATAAAACAGAAAATAAGTTAATGGTAAATCTGGAGGCAGATGGGAGCTAAGAAAGCACTATGCACACTCTCCATTTAAAAAAAAAAAAACAGTTGGTTAGAAGAGGCAGGAAGTACTACAACTGGCTTCTTTTTGATATATTATTTTATGTTGTTGATAAAAGGTTTATTGCAAAGTTGTTATTTCGGGTCTATATCATAACACCGAAGAGGAGTTTAATCAAATGCCTTTTCGTCAACACATAAATAGTGAACGCACCAAAGTGCAAATGCTCAGAACACCAATTTCTTTCCCTGGGAAAGGAATTGGTAGCACAAACACACACATTTTCAAATATAACAATGTGGGGGGCTTTGCCCTCCACACCCCCCAATGTGGGGGACTGTGCCCCCTACACCCCCCCTAACTAAATATACCAACTCCGCGATCACACTACAGTGGGGAAAGGGGCAAACACATGGGGAAGGCCAAGCAATTTCTTTCCCAGGGGAAAGAAATATGTTTTTAGCATTCACGCTTTAGTGCGTTCGCTCTTTATGTGTCGATGAAGAGGTGTACGATTAAACACCTCTTCGCTGTTCTAATATAGACATGTTATTTCTATGGTGATTGAATATAAAAAGTCTCGGCTATTTGTTTTGGGTTAACACAATAAATGTTTGCATCAGCAACTAGTTGTCTACCTGGTATTTTATCGAGCAGAGGAATTGTATGACAACAGTAGCAGCGAGAGCCAGGTTATAACTAAGAATCAAAACCAATCCTAATAATCAAAAACAAAGAAATACACCATAAACTGTCATCACAAGTTTAATATCAAAAGACTAAGTGCTTTTGTTCCATGTACTGGAACTTCTTTGGATTAATTATCCCCCCCCCTAAAAATTTGCAATTTATAGAATATTTCACCAATAAAAACACCCAGCTCATAAATAATTCATTAACAAATAACAATCTCACCAACTAATAAAAATAAACAATAAACCCATTTCATAATAACAAAAATAAGTAAATAAATAGCCAAAAAACATCAGGATTAATAATAATGAGGAATGAAGTGTAAATCAGTTAAAAACAATATATAACTTTTAAAAGGTCTCCAGTTTATAAACAAAACATTTAACTCATTGGTGCATTAATTGAATAGAATTAAAATCGATGTCTAAATGTAATGCAGATCAATTGAGGGCAGTACACTGATCTTAATAAACTCCTAATTAATAGTTAAAAGGTAAACAATTTACTTCTTTGTACATTAATGATTGAAATACAGACATTAAGTCCAGGAAGTGTACCGACATTAAGTCTCAAATGCCAAACCAACTCCACGTTTTCTAAAATATTGTCCAAGTCTCCACCTTTTTCCGGGTCTATATTAGGAAAGCAAAAAGACGTTTATGCGAATACATAAATGTCGAACCGTATAGAGCATTGTGGACTTAGAGCGGTAGTCAAAAACCGCAAAAATGGAAATATCGAATTTCCATGGTTTGCCCATCTGTGGATTAGCTGCAAAAGGTAAGTGTTGGATAGTTGCGGAGTTTAGGATAGGGTGCGGGTTAAGGTGAGTGTCAGATAAGTAATGTATGTTAGATTTAGTGTAGGGTTAGAGGTAGGGTTTTGTTAAATGTATGTATGTAGGTTATTTATTTTGTTTGTGCATATTTTTGTAGGAGAAGTTCCGAACCTTAGGGTTAGGGAGGGGTTAAGGATAGTGCATAGATAGTTTTGTATGTGGGGTTTAGTATTGTTGGAGGTAGGGTTTTGTTAAATGTATGTATGTGGATTACTTGTTTTATTTGGGTGTACGTCTGCAGGGGACATGTGCGGTAGTTACGGACCTTAGGATTAGGGAGGGGTTAAGGATAGTGCATAGTTAGTTGTGTATGTGGGGTTTAGTTTAAGGTTAGAAGTAGGGTTTTGTGCTTTACTTTAGGTTAGAAGTAGGGTTTGGTTAATGTATGTATGTGGTTTATTTATTTTATTTGGGTAGGTAGTATATAGCTAGTGGTGGGGTCGGCCGACTGTGACAGTTTGATTTTTTTTTTCACTTAGTGCGTTCGGGATCTTCGCGGTTCGCGGTATAGGGATCGATGTTTTGGTATTCACGCATAGGGTTTTTTACTTTCATAATATAGACCCCCCTTTTTCCTAATGGTGTACTTTGTCAATAATAGAGGAAATAACCTTCTTGAAATTCAAACAGGTGATACAATGTCTATATAATGTGTTCATACAGCATAGAGTCATAAATGTGCTCCTTTATCCTGTCTTTCAATTTCCTACTTGTTTTGTCTACATAAAACATTGGGCAGAAGGGTGAAGTTCTTTGTACTTTGAAGTATACATGCATTTCCACAATTGTTATGCTGATGTATAACATGCCAGCATCTTAGAATTGCAGAGAGAGAAAGATGAAGAAAAAAAGCCTCTCTAGTTAAAAAATGATTTTCAACCCACCCACATGCACAAATGCATTACCACATAAGAAATCTGCAGAGGTAACCCTTCAGCGACATAGTTCAATGAATGCAGCTGACAGCTCAGGTAAACAGTGGCACAAGGAGCGTGGGTAATGGTGTTTATATCAGCAGGATAAATTAGGTCACTGGAGTGTGAAGGGGATAAAATATGAACAAAACAAGGATGGATTCTCTGAGCTATTCATCCGAGTCACTGAATGTATGATTGTTTCATCACATATGTTATCAGTTCAGAATAGATGCAGAAAGGCAACCATTCCATCATCACAAGTTAAATTTTAGAATATTAATATAAATACTGCATAATATAATGCTGCCAATATGATTGCTGTTTACGGACAAGAATAGGTTTTAAATTTCAGCCAGTGGTTTTTAAAGCTATGCACAATGTTAATCATGTAAAATCTTACAGATCAGCAAGAAACAAAATACCTTTTAATCTTCTATACACTTTTTAGCTCTTCCTAGTGATTTATTTTTCCAAAATTATCCTGTTTAATAATCTCTCTATCAAACTTTAACATGAGTGAAATGTGTTGCTTTTAACACACTGACAGTAATTAATAAGTTTAAATTACGATATGGTCTTCATTAAGCTATTGCATGTTTCCTTTTATATACAAGTTAGAAATCACATCATAAATTCTCAATGGATTCTTTAACTTTCAATTGTTTATTGGATTTGTGGACAGTAATTAACAATTACCATCTTGGACATCAAAAATCAGAAAGCTTCTGCTGAGCCCTTAGTGTGCTTTTATACTTCTGAATTCCCAGGCTTTTACCAACAAAAATACATGTACTTCTGAGTTTATAAAATTGGTAGAATTATAAAAAGTCTTAAAATGACGTCTTCTTTGATTGTTACATAATTAACCTGCTCACTCATCATCTCACGTTTACGTCATCCTTGCCCTCCGACTCGCTATTAATTCCATAATCTGTTAACTCCTCTTTGTTCTCAACAAGCCCTGGTACTGAAATACAATGTATGATAATACATCTCTAACATTATTGTACTAATCTTTGCATGAGTAAGTGAACTGGGTCATGTATATATTGTGTATTATCACGGTGTGCTCCAAGATTTAATGCTCCTCATATATAGATAAGCTGCATCCTTAGCATGTATATACATCATCTCTCTCTCTCATATATATATATATATATATATATATATATATATATATATATATATATACTATATCTATATATATTATATATATTATATATATATATATATATATATATCTGTATGTGTGTGTGTGTGTGTGTGTGTGTGTGGTGTGTGTGTGTGTGGGTGTGTGTTTGTAGGTATGATATGGCTCACAAAAAAAGGAAAACACACAATACTGAAACAAAAAAACACTGAAAACTAATTATTATTTTTTTTAGATAGTGAAAATCTAGATATTAGGAAAACAAATCTATTTTGCAAGGGGGTAATAATACACACATTTATTTATTTATTTTTTTGCAGGAAGGGTAGTAGTAACTCCATAACTCCCTAATTACACAAGTGCAATGCCAAATGTCTCCCCCCCCCACATTAGGTGTCTCAGAATTAGGCTTGTTAACCCACAATATCACTGTGTTTCTTACAATTTATGTCTGGTAATTTTTTCCTTAGTGCTATACTCTCAAAGGACGGACTCTGAAGGCATCTGGAAACAGTGTATATTGCTTTTCTGTTATGTCCATCTTTATTTTACATAATCTGCTTTGCTGCAATGTGCTGCTTTCTAATCTCTGCATTACGTATACTCTAAAAGCTACCAAATATTCATTATGAACAGATTTCAAAAACATTTTCAGATTATTCAGAGGAGAATGTTTTGCTGACTTAAGTGTTATTGACAGTTCCGTACTGAATGTTGAGACTTGAAATACTTGAGTCCTGGAATGCCAAAGAGAAAAAAAAAAAAACATCTAGGATACGAGTAAATATCAGACATTGGTCTTTTCCTTTAACTTCTTTTTTTCAGTAGAAAGCCTCCCTGTAACCCCAATGTGGGGAGCAAGCCCACCCCACTCCTTGAACTTATATATACCAACTCTGAGATTGTCTTATCTCATAGAAAAAGAAATAGTCCAGGAAATTACAATCTTGGACTAAATATTTGAAATACTGGATTTTCGGTTGCCCAGGCAACATATTATGGGACTTGATGATGGGGGTCATGACCTTTCAAACAGTTACAGTTACTGACCCCTCAGCCTCCTTGTGTGTAAGTTCTGAGATTTCTCTTGATCTTTCTACTCCTTTAATATCCTGCTAATAAATAGCCTACATGCATCCTGTGAGTCTGTGAAAGTTTATGAGGTTGTCCAGGAAAATCCACTCTAAATACAACATGATAAAACATCAAAAATTGTAGCTTCTCAATGAACATTCTCTCATGGACATCAATAATTGCACTGTTTGATGTCTCACAAATGAACTTAAATTTCCCTTTGCAATAACTCAATGGCATCTGTTGGTGAGTTCACGATACCTACTAGTTCATCTTTATACACTTTAGCTTCCATTGTATGATTTTCAGGCTGATCACTTACTTTTTATAATCCACTTTTAAATGCTTATATCACCTCAGTCTCCTTATTCACTTGCTATTTTCCAGTTGGGCATCCACTGACTCTATCAATTAATTGGCATGCTCCCTGTTTTCAGTTTTCATGATCAGGAATTGTAGCACTTCTGACTTCTTTCTCACATTCATTTTTTTTATCTTTGTTATTACCATTTCTAGAGAGGGCTAACCAAAGATATCATTCAGCCATAATCCTCCTCAAGACCCCTTCGCTTCAGCAACAAACTACTTCTACACACCACCAAAGCTAACACTTTAGCAGGTGAATCACTTTTTTTCCAACTACATCTCCAAACACTGGAATAATCTACCTGACTCACCAGTAGCTAACTCCTCAACACTTCAATTTAAAAAACTTCTAAAAATGCACCTTACTAACACCTAGCTCTACACCTGCAACTCCCTTGGATAACTTATTCCTCCTTTTCACTCTATTTTCATTCCTCTTACTCTACTAGCATTATCTACCACTAATGGTAGTTTCACTTTAACTGAATATAATCATTTGGATACAGCCACTAAATGTAAACAATCATTTTTTTATATAAATTACTGTTGCTCTACTTATTGAGTCTGAAACCACTATCTTGCATGTATTTGCTTCTCACTTGGCTGTATTTGTTTCTTTATTGTATGTATTTGATACTCTTGGAGCTTTTCTCCCCAGGCCTCCGCTGAAAAAGGACCCATGTCCAGTCGGACTTTCCTGGTAAGCAAATGTAAAATAAATAAATAAATAAGTTAGGGTCTGTCTTGCTTTGCTTCAGCTGCTGCATTCTATCTAGATCAGAAGAAAAGGTGGAAAGCACAGAGTAAATGAGCCTATGAAAATGAAATGGCACTCTGTTTCACAAGTAGTCTGATGAAATAGCAGGGAGCAGTTGGAACTGATCGCTAAGATGAGTCACAAATGTGTCACCTTTTTCCACGCTTCACATCTGTGCAATTATCTGAAACATCTGTGGATCCAGTTTCTCTGTGTGAATCAGCATTGTCTGTCTGGTAAGTGAGTCTACAAGTTTATTCTACAGTCCTGGCTGATTAACCATCTTAAGGATTTTAGAGCATTCTAATGTAATTAGACGTAATTAGAAATAAGTTGAATACTAATGGACTATATAAACATTCACTCCATTGTAATAATTTTAAATAAACTTACATTTTTTTTTGGTATGGAACATGGACCACAAGGGATAACCAGAGGTGACACTAACTCTATTTTGGAAAAGAAAGACAATACAATGGCTAAATTGAGTTGCCAACACTCCCCAGGTCTGAACAACACATTGTATATCAAAGGTTTGTTAAAGTTGAATGCGAATGGTTAGTTTTGTTTAAAGTGATTGTTTTATTTATACATGCATTGCTTTTATGTAAAATTTAATAAGGGAAGATAGTTATGTTTTGTTAACTGTATTTTGCAGAAGCCTGTTATGTTAAAATACAAAATCATTAAATTTTACCTTCAATTGTGGTCCTGTGATGCTGCATAATTTCAGTTTTCACTTTCATATCCTAAGTCTTAGTTTTCCATTTTTCTGTTTCTTTGTAGGGTTCAAAGGATATGATTCCCCTCTTTTCACTGGTATATGTCATTACAGTGAAGTTATCTGTTTTTGATTTGCAGGTAACCAGAAATGACTTTCCCCCAGATTCTGCAAGCCTTGCACGGCATGCAGGATCAGTGCAGGATCTCCAGCAGGCAATATGTCTGCCGTGCAATCCAGGAACAGCCTGTAGGGGTGTGCACGAGTACTTCTGCACTAGTCCTGCATGGACTCAGCCCCTGTATGCAAATTACCCCATTTGCAGGAGAAATCCATGCAAATGAGGTGAATCTGCGATGTAGGAAGCTGGAAACTGGCCGTGCAGGACTAGTGTAATCTGCAGAAATGTACTCCGCCAGTAACGGAGTACATTTCTTCAAATTCCAAAATGGTTCCATGACAGCTCCAAATAAAGGGTGCATATGCATGTAGGAAGCATGCCAATGGCCAAGTAGAAGGCAATTGGCATTGTAAACAGTTGAAAAGATTTAAAAAAAATCAACATTTATTTTTTTAGCCGATTTCGGCTGTTTAAGCGTAGGACAGCGACTCGCAAACGGGATCAGGGGGGAAATCAGAAAATAAACCTAAAATAAGCATCCCAAATAAAATCACTATTCTGCCATTATAGTCAATGGCAGGCAGAAGACAACATGGTCAGTGAGTAGTGGTTGCTAAAGGGAGAGGCTCAGTGTGAGACATGTAACTATGCATTAGCAGGCAATCCTATGCAAATGAGGGGAATAATAGTGAATCCCAGATTTCCCCAGCATGCTAGTCAGCTCCCAACAGTGTAAGAGCAGGAATAGCTTGGTGCAAGCCTAGGAGTTAGCTGACATCATAGGTGGGTGTGTCAGGCATACTGAAAGCGGATTGGAGCCTTGTGGCTCGGGTTTGCCCTTAGCTTAACAGAGCTAAGCAAGGGGGTGTGTCTGAGGCCGCCTAGCACTCTTTACATTGTCTAATTGGGTGTGCGTGCCACGCACCGGGTTTTAAAGAAAAAATAAGTAAACCAGGAAATAGCACCTCTGTGCACATTTAAGCACTGTGTTTGCGCGGCACACACCTGAGCTTAAACAGGAAGGCAATGGGAAGTGAAAACAGCAGTAGGAAGGTAATCTAGGAGAACTAGCATAGCTGGCTGGTGAAATGTATCAGAATCAGCTAATTACACAGGCAGCAGACCAGCCCAGCCCAGGATACTACTATAAACCATGCAAACACCTTTCACTCTGTTTTTTCCCATACTCTACACCACTAGTGTATACAAGCGGGGAACTTTTAACAAAAAAAACTACAACATGATAGGGGCTGCAGCAGGCATCATACAACAATACGTGCAAGAGGCTGAGGGTGGTGAGGATGTGAATGCTGTCGACCAACCCACAGTGAGGAGACGGAGAAGGGTGTACAGACCCAGGGTAACTTACCAGTGGCTACATGAGCTGGAGATAGTGGAACCCTATAGGGTGGACAAGGACCTCCTACAGCAACTCATTGAGCTGTGCCGGCCACGTCTGACACACAGAACTGACAGAGGGGAACCCATCCCAGTGGATATCAAGGTATGTGTAGGCCTAGGAATACTAGCCGCAGGTACCACCCAAAGCTCAACTGGGGATATCATGGGGATTTCACAGGCATCAGCATCTAGAGTATTCCACCAGTTCCTGGATGCCATGTTAGCACATGCCAGTGAGCATGTATATTTCCTCAACACCTGGCCAGCAATATGCATCTCTTCCACAAAATAGCAGACTACCCTGAGGTAGTGGGTGCTGTAGACTGCATGCACATATGCATCAAAGCACCACCTGGTGAGCAGAGTAGGGTCTACATCAACCACAAGGGCTTCCCCTCCATCAACTGCTAGGTCGTGTGTGATGCCCAGGGCATTATAATGAATGTGTACACTGGCTACCCTGGAAGCTATCACAATTCACACATCTGGCATTTGACACAGCTGTACCAGAGATTTGCCAGTGGGTGACATCCCTTATGGTCACCCAGTGGGGGATGCTGGTTACACACTGGAGCCGTGGCTGATGATACCCATCAGAAATGCACACACACCTGAACAAGAATGCCATAACGAGGCACACACACAGACCAGACGTATAATAGAGCATGTGTTTGGGATGCTCAAGTCACAGTTCTGGTGCCTGGACACAATCGGTGGAGCCTTGCAGTACTCACCAGCTACATGTACTCATATTGTTATGGTATGTGCCATGCTACACAATATGATCCTGTGGAAACAAATGCATCATGAACAGCATGGGGCAGGGTCACACAGTCCCCTACCAGTGCCAAGGCCTGCACAGGCACAGAGTGACTCAGAGGAGAAACAACCTGAGCCTGCGCCAGTAGGCAGATGGAGGCATGCCCAGTATGCCCTGGCCTTGGCAAAGAGGCAATGCATAGCACATACACTGACACAGTAGGGACCCAGGGAATGACACCTCTCTCTGACTCGCACATACAGTAAAAGTGATGCCAAACATGACACTACCTGTGCTCAACCATGTATAGGGAGTGTACTATGTGCATCTGACATAGGCAGCCCTCCGGCACCATCCTCAATACTGGCACACCCACAAGGTAAGTCAGTCAACCTACCAATTGCCAAATGGAGTAGAATGTGTCATTACCTGTATCTATTGATGGCTGTGAGCATGCAAGGGGATTGGGTGGCTGAATTGTATGCCAACAGATAGCAGACACCAATAGTGGCACCATGACATCTGTAACAAATACTGGAGTCACTATAGTAGCCAGTAGTACACAGGGTGACAAAACCCACTGCAGGAAATGTGTGGGCCGTCATGTGTGTCCATATGACTTACACATGCCAGTCAGGGAGGTTCATATACCCAACAACAGTCTCAGCCAGCAGGAGAGGTGTAGACAAACACAAACAGAGGCTGTGCTATGGCCTCTGAATGATGCCTATGGATAACCTCCCCCCAAGGCCTACACAGACAGACTACAGCAGGTCAAGCAGTGGGATGTTAGTTCTGAAGGGTTGGAAGTCAGACTCTAATATTTAGGTCAACCAAAGCTAAGACCTGTAGTACACTGATATGCCTCTAGTCAGCATGATAGTTTATAATGCAGAATGAAATGGAGTACCTGACATACCAGTACAGTCAAAGCAAATGTGTACAAGTGCCAGGTGTGCCCCCTATTCTATGTAGATATGTATAAACAGTCAGGTGTGCCCCCCAATCATGTGTAGAAATGTAGAATCAGTCAGGTGTCCCCCCCCAGTCCTGTGTAGAAATGAAGTAACAGTCAAGTGTGCCCCCACCAATCCAGTGTAGAAATGTAGTAACAGTCAGGTGTGCCCCTCCAATCCTTTGTAGAAATGTAGTAACAGTCAAGTGTGCCCCCACCAATCCAGTGTAGAAATGTAGTAACAGTCAGGTATGCCCCCCAATCCTGTGTAGAAATGTAGTAACAGTCAACTGTGCCCCCCAATCCTGTGTAGAAATGTAGTAACAGTCAGGTGTGCCCCCCCAATCCTGTGTAGAAATGTAGTAACCATCAACTGTGCCCCCACAATCCTATGTAGAAATGTAGTAACAGTCAGGTGTGCCCCCCCACCACTCCTATGTAGACATGTAGAAACAGTCAGGAGTGCCCCTTCCCCAAAACCAGCATAGATATGTAGTAACAGTCAGGTGTGCCCCCTCAATCCTGTGCAGAAATGTAGAAACAGTCAAGTGTGTCCCCCCACAATCCTATGTAGAAATGTAGTAACAGTCAGTTGTGCCCCCCCCACTCCTATGTAGACATGTAGAAACAGTCAGGAGTGCCCCTTCCCCCAAACCAGTGTAGAAATGTAGTAACAGTCAGGTGTGCCCTCCTCAATCATGTGAGGAAATGTGGAAATAGGCAGGTGTGCCCCCCAATCCTGTGTAGTAATGTAGAAACAGTCAGGTGTGCTCCCCCCAACCCTACTTAGAAATATAGCAACAGTCCCTTGTGCCCCTTCCCCCAACCCAGCGTAGAAATGTAGTAACAGTCAGGTGTGTCCCCCTCCCACAATCCTGTGTAGAAATGTAGAAACAGTCAGGTGTGGCTCCCCCCAACCCTACTTAGAAATGTAGTAACAGTCTGGTGTGCCCCCACCCAATCCAATGTACACACGTCGTAACAGTCAGGTGTGCCCCCACACAACCCTGTGTAGAAATGTAGTAACATGCATGTGTAGGTATAATACCAGTGGAGCACAGATGCACAGAGGTGGCCAAGGTAGCAGGATATGTTGTAGGATCTGCACAATATGCAGGTATGTGTGTATTAGGTCAGTGTGTGTTTCGTATTGTGTGAGAGTGGTCGCTAGGTATGCATGTTGAGGTGAGACCTGGTGGCCATTGACCACTACTGCAGATGATATGGACAAGTCCTCACAACTGCAGTCCCAAACACAATACCCACCAGTATAACACAAGCTAGCAGTAAGCCATTGTAAATGTATGGTGGCAATATGTGTCACCATCTGAAAGACTCAGAAAATTACCCTGACTCAAAACAAACTAAGTAAAACAAAAAACAGACACTGCCCGGTAGTAGAAACCAAATTTTTAATCTACAGTATATCATATAAACACATAATAAACATTTTATATATATATATATATATATATATATATATATATATATATATATGTATATATATATATATATATATATATATATATATATATATATATATATCTCCCCTCAATACTACATAAAAAATATGTGTGTATATGCAATCAAAACTGTATGTATTGATGAGTCTGTGCCAAGCGAAGTAGATGAAGTCAGAAGGAGTGAGAGGTTACAAAATGCCTCTTGAGTACAAAATGTCCCTTGTGTACAGGCTAATGGCGTACAATTTAATCAACGTTTTCGTCAGGCCAACCACACACGGGCCAAATGGAAATAAAAGAAACCACAGCAGTACAACAAGAAGGGGAACCACAAGAACATCAAATGGAAGAATTAGGTTTGGTTGCCCCTTATGCTTCTGTGAGTATGTCAACTGAGGTAGTGGAACAAAAAACAGACACTGCCCGGTAGTAGAAACCAAATTTTTAATCTACAGTAACTTGAAGTGCTTTTCGTTTGTCCGCACGACAAACTTCCTCAGAAATACATACAAAACCCAAAAGCAGGTAATATTCAAATACTCTAACGTAACTACGTATCTAATCTACACGTAACCACATGACCCACAGCATATACGTAAAAATTAATGCTAGAATTAAAAATGTATGTTAGAATACCCTCTTTAAACGAATGTGTTTCAAATTTCTAATATATCATAGAAACACATATAAAAATGTTTATATATATATATATATATATATATATATATATATATATATATATATATATATATATATATATAAACTCTCCCCTCAGTACTACATAAAAATATGCGTGTATATACAATCAAAACTTTTCAGTTACCATACAATCCTAAAAATTATGTTTTTTAAAAAAATTAATGTTAACATTAAAACCTATAGGTCAATAGTGCTTGATAATTAGCACCATAAACCTACCAAAGTCCGGTTTTAATACTAGATAATTAAAGCTGATATGAAAACTTCTATTACTTTAGGTAGCTGAACCTTGAATTTGATCACCTCTCCAAGCTTTTTAATTTTAAAATGCTACTAATTGAACAGGTATCATTTAGCCCAGGGAACCTGTAGGCATTTAGTCTAATTTGCCAAGCCAATTCAAGTTCCTCTAAATACAATGTTACTGGACCTCCTCGCAAAGGCCAGGAAACTTGGTCAATGGCCATATACCTAAATTTATGGTCATTGAATGACTGAATGTGTTTGGCCAGTGCATTTTCTATTTTGCCTTTAGATATCGCGTACCGATGTTCATAAACCCTCTCAAGGAGTCTACGTCCTGTTTTACCAATGTAGTACACTGGACAATATTGGCACCTGGCCAAGTACACAACATTCTTAGACTGACAATTAAACTTAAATCTAAGTTTATACTCATACTAATTGATAGAAAATGTGTTGGTGACATCCATGTGTCTACAAAAATTATAGGACTCACATATGAACATGCCTGTGATTTTTGGGACACTGAACCGCTGTTGTTCTAACAGGTTTTTAAGATTTTTGGCTGTCTTGTAAATCACTCTTGGGTGTTCACCTAACTTACTAAGAAGTATTGTGTTAACTTTAATTAACTCCCAAATCTTCTCTAAGATTCCAGTAATTAATTTACTGGCTATACTGTGAGTTGTAATAAAGCTCATCTGGAACCCTTTATTACTGGAATCTGATTTATTAGGATCCACCGTATTACCATCATTAGTTGAAACTGGTGGACTACTGTCAACCATTTGGGCTACACTATAACGTTTACCACTTAAAATAGGATTGTACACCTTGTTAGACCTCGTGAACTTAACTTCTACCGTTAAGTGGTCTATTAAATCCTCAGGGTATCCTCAATTTAAAAACATTGTTTTAAGGAAATAACATTCCTCTAAAACATCTTCCTGATGGATAACAATGTGCGCAGCCCTTACTAGTTGACCTTTGACTACAGAATGCTTCTGGTGATGTGGGTGACAACTTGAAAAATGCAAAAATGCATTAGAATATGTAATTTTCCTATGTATTTTTGCTACAAAACAGTGCCGGACTCTGTCTTTCATTAACCAAATGTCTAAATATGCAATTGCTTCAGTATTGAATGATGATGTAAACTGAAGAAAATCTGTGGACTGGTTGAAATATTCAACTATTTCTATGCTGGTCTGCAAATTACCCTTTAGTAATATAAAAATATCATCCAAAAAGCGGGTGTAGTGTACTATGGAGTCTATCACTTTCACATTTGTAAAAACAAATTCTGACTCCCAGTACGCCATGACAAGTTTGCTATACTTGCCCCACATGGGGAGCCCATGGCTACACCCACTTTTTGCAGATAAAAATCTTTACCAAACATAAAAAAGTTGTTTGACAAAATAAGGTCCAGCAGCTCCATAACTAACCCTATTTCAGCACTTGGCGCTCCTTTCTTCTTTAATGTAAGAGCGATCCACTTAGTACCCAGAGTACGTGGGATGCAGGTGTAGAGGTCTTTAACATCCACTGTAAGGAAGTTAAAGGCCTCACTGTATTCTAGATTTTCCATCTTCTCTAAAAAAGACCAAGAGTCTTTACACACCTGCATCTCAGATTGTAAATATTTCTTTAAAATGGTATCAATGAATTTAGTACATGGGTAAGTAGGAGAATTATGTCCATCAACCAAGGGGCACGTATGAGGATCCTCCAAACATTTATGTAGTTTGGGAATGCCGAAAAGGTAGGGAAACCTGTGAAAAGACACTGACATATAATTATACAAATTCTGCTCAATTCTCCCCTCAGTAAATAAGTCATTGATATGATACAACTCTTAATAAGCTGGTATGCCTTATTGATTTCTGACCGTGAACTCAGTTGGTATGCTGAAGTATGCAACAATGACCTCATGCGGTTCTCATTATCCAAGTTGTCGAACACGACTAAACCAACCTTATCGGGTTTACAAACCCGAATATCCTGTGATTTTATAAACTCCAAGTACCCCTGTTCTTCCTTACTGATATACCTGTTACATGCTTTACTACAAAATTTGGCACTCTGTCTAACATCCAGTTTGCATACTTGCTCAAATATCTGCAACACTGGGTGCAGTGGGGGATTAAAAATACTAGGAATATAAAAATTGTCCACAACTTGGACATTTAACCTGTCACCCAGAAGAATTGTTAAATTTAATTTTCTTGTAAAAAGTTTAATGTCAAGAATAGTCTTTACTATATTCAACTTTTGTGAAGGGACAAATGTGTGCCCCTTCACTAAAAGGTTCACTATTTCTAGTAAAATTTGCACCGATGAAAAATTGAAACTTTAAAGTAACTGACTTTGTTGGTAACTACAACTGGTCCAAAGTCTACATGGGGTACAGACTCCACTTCGTTCAAGTGAAGACTACTATGTTGAAGGCCTTGTTCCAATACCTCAGTTGACATACTCACAGAAGCATAAGGGGCAACCAAACCTAATTCTTCCATTTGTTGTTCTTGTGGTTCCCCTTCTTGTTGTACTTCTGTGGTTTCTTTTGTTTCCATTTGGCCCGTGTGTGGTTGGCCTGATGAAAATGTTGATTAAATTGTACGCCATTAGCCTGTACACAAGGGACATTTTGTACTCGAGAGGCATTTTGTAACCTCTCACTCCTTCTGACTTCATCTACTTCGCTTGGCACAGACTCATCAATACATACAGTTTTGATTGTATGCACACACATATTTTTATGTAGTATTGAGGGGAGAGTTTTTATATATATATATCTATATATATATATATATCTATATATATATATATATATATATATATATATATATATTTATATATATATATATATATATATATATATATATATATATATATATATATATATATATATATAAAAAATGTTTATTATGTGTTTATATGATATATTAGAAATTTGAAACATTCGTTTAAAGAGGGTATTCTAACATAAATTCTTAATTCTAGCGTTAATTTCTACGTATATGTTGTGGGTCATGTGGTTACGTGTAGATTAGATACGTAGTTATGTTAGAGTATTTGAAAATTACCTGCCTTTGGGTTTTGTATGTATTTCTGAGGAAGTTTGTTTTGAGGACAAACGAAAAGCGCTTCAAGTTACTGTGGATCAAAAATGTGGTTTCTACTACCGAGCAGTGTCTGTTTTTAGTTTTACCATCTGAAAGACTGACATGGCATGGCTGTTGGGCTAGATATGCAAGCAGTACACAGGAGAAAGTACCCCAGACATACAGTATATATTGTGTCACTGTGAAATGGACACACCCTTTGAGTAGTACATACAGGTATGCATCACATTATCTGGTCCTGTAGTAGGGGTGTTGTCTGCCCAAACACTTGCAGATCACAAAGGAGGTAGGACTGATATATTGGGAAACAGCTGATGTAACTGCACATGCAAGCATAACTGGAATGCCCAATGCATATCTGTGCGTCAGATGCAAGTAGTGTCCATTGCACACATGCACCCAGCTCACTCAAACACCACCCGCAGGTACCTCACTGGTTGTACCCCTGTTGTGGGGAATGGGTACAATATGACCCCACGTATATATGGCAATAATGCTAGAATGCAGCATGCAGTGCAGGTGTCCCATGCAGGTGTGTCGCTAGCTGTAGGTAGCACCCTGCCAGCATGCACATCACCTGATCAAGACTGCTAGAGGGTATTGGCATGAACACCTAGCACACCTACCCTGTCACAGCAGGGGAATATACTGTATGGTGGTCTGAGACTGTAGGACTGACAGAATGCAACGGCCTGCCACATCTGGCCCACATCAACACCTAATGGCCCACAGGCCTCTGCCAATGGCCTGTGTCTCACACATACTGCCAATTCATGTTATGTCATGGACACCCAAATAACAACACAACACACTCCACATAAGCCATATGCAAGGCCATGTGGATAAACCACAGTAACATGTCCACCATGTCCCACTGCATGAACTGTGGACCAACACCAACACACAGCTGTGATGGGGTGATAACCTTAGGGAAAGTATCAGAGAATGTATGCATAATGTATGGAAGAGGATAGAATAAAGGGAGTGGGAGTGTGGGAGCATGGGCAGCATGGAATGTGCAAGGTCTGACACAAAGCTGTGTGCACACACTATCCCTGGCTGTAAACACATAAATGGGTGGCTACATACCTGCTTGTATAGCACAATAGGGATAATGTCCTGACTCATGGCCCCTGCCTTTGGGTAACCTGTGCGAATATGTACAGGCTGTGAGGTATTGCCATAGTAATATAAGGCCATACTGTCATGTTGATGGATGTATAAGTATGGGATCCTCTGACAGGACTGTACCAAGGTGCACAGACCCAGCAGCAAGTGTCTGCAGCTCCCACTCCAGGATGGCATAACCTACCATGAATATGTAGGTGTCTGCCACAATACAGCACACAGCTGCAGTCACCCTTGTCCCCCAAGATATCACTGTGAGCAGGAATGTCCACCTGACACTACATGGGGACAGAAAACATCACAGTGTATAACAGTACACATGTCTGAATATCTCTGCTAACAGCAGTACCATGTAGCTGAAGCAGCACAGGCACAATCACCTACAGTACACACTATCCCCTGCACACTTTGTCCCCATATTGCCAAATGATCAACAGATACCCTGTAGAAACAATTTGCTACCTGTAGGTGTACAGCACAAAGGTCTGCACTGGAGTACAAACTACCTGGAATCAATCCACACATTCAATACAGAAGGGCATACTGGGCATACTCACACACTTAGAGAAATGAAGGCAGTGTCAGACAACAACATACTGAAAGGTCATACTGGGCATGCTCATATACTTAAACAAATGAAGCCCATGTCTGCAAACAACAGTGGACCAGACATGTCTGGCAGTAGCTGATGTTACTGCAGACACTCCTCAGTATGCACCACTCATGTTTTGCACACACAGTGGATAGGAATACAGGCATATATCCAAGGACAACACACTATAATAAGACAAATGTAGACGTACATAGATGTGTGGAAGAGAGTGACTGTGACAAGGAGCCATCCATTATGAGGCCTGTCCCACCCAGCACACAGCCAAATGGCTGCAACCACATGAGGTTCAGATGTCACTCACAGTAGATACTAGCCACTGGTATCTGTCAGCATTACAGACTATGTGGTGCAAGTGCTAGCTGTGCAACATGACTGTACAAGAAAGAAGTCATCTTGCAGCTGTATACACGTACCTGTGGAATATAACCCTGGGTGTTCCCGCATGTGGTGTGTCAACCTTTAGATGAATGGGTTATGGCTCATGCACACACACTGTCCTCCCCATAGCCTTACTATGACAAGGCTGCTGAAGTCATCCACTATGAAATACATCTTTAGGAAAGTTGTAGCCCAGTAATCTCCATGACATGTCCTATAACTGTGTACTGCTGTAGTATGATAAACTAGTTAGGTGGGAGTTCTAATCCCAGACATGGCAACTGTGTGTGTGTGTGTGTGTTTGTAATTCGTATCTTGTGTAGAGATGGTTGTGAGTGGGTAACAACTGGACTCAATGTGAAACAGGTTTTGCTAATTTCTTATATGGCGGCCCTAGTATATATCACAATGTCCACTGTACAGGGATAACAGATATGAAATAGCTGAGAGGCTGCGGTGCAAATCCATACCCCTACATGTGACATCAAGGCCAGGCAAACAATGTGAACAACCCTAGTATTACCCAGAGAACACTCTCAACCCATGTCTCATACACACACACACACACAAACACACGCACACACACACACACACACGCACACGCACACACACACACACACACACACACACACACACACACACACACACACACACACACACACACACACACACTTGCCTAGGCAACAGCCGCTATGTTGGTAGTACCCTGCATATTGTCCACTGATAGTAACCATGGTGTGATTGCAATGGGCTACAGTGGGTATGGCATCCCATTCATCAGTCCAGTAGGCACGTACACGCTGACAGTGCACCTTTCCATGTTCCCCACTGGACACCTGCAACACCTGTGGTGCCATCAAATGTGACTCACAAAAGACATACCATGCCGGAAAAACATGCCCTGTATGGACAGGTATCACTGACACCAGGGAATGCTGGTATCATGCTGTCAATGTATGTGCAGCATAAACATGCTGTCCATTAACAGTTCCCACCACATGAGGCCAGGACTGGCACATCTGATGATAGCAATCTGTGTACACAACATGGGCCAGACACCCCAGGTGCAGTTTCACATGTCACTGTACATGCATGTGGGAGGTGTGCACATCCCAGACACTGTCAATGTCATGGACTAAGGAACTCATACATGGCAAGCAATGCACAGCATTGGCCACATGCAGTAATCACCCAGGTGACTGGATGGTGAATACAATACCTACCTGTGTGGGCAATTCCAGAAACTACACTTCTGAGCCACAATGCAGACCATTGTCATGTGGCCTGATGCCAATGTATACCCATCACCTAGCCTTGTATAGCCATCTGGCACAGTCGACCACTACACACCTGTGAAGCAATGCACCCATGCATGTCAGTACTAGCACCGTGTGTGTGTGTGTGTGTGTGTGTGTGTGTGTGTGTGTGTGTGTTGTATGATGCGTATGATCACATTCACACTCACTACAGCCCCCATTGGCATACTGAAGCATGCTGTCTGATGTCAGACATCTTCACATACACTTTGCCTATATAACTTCCGTATGACCCCTGTGGTGCATGTGATTCCTGCACAGTAATGCGTTGTGGCAATCTCACTAGTGATGAGTTGTATTCAAGGCCCTGCCAAGTGTGTCAATGTGTGTGCGTCCCCGTGAGAGTGTGGCTGTGTTGACACTGGCACCTGTTCATGTGGACAGGCACGTGTACTACACATACCGTATAGCTACCATATCCCTGTTGCAGATGTCACTCATCATCACATATACGTTTTGCGGGCTCCTCAACATGTAACCTATGTGGTGCATCCAATAACTGCATAGAAATGTGTTAGCACTACATAGTCATCAGGGGTTTGATACCCTGTGCTGGTAGGTATGTGACACAAACTTGCTTAGGTATTACTCTCCCACCCCTTCCTGACTTTTCTTTGCCTCTGTCTGCTTCTCTCACTCCCTCTCTGGTGGATGTGGAGACCTATACCTGCTTTGCTTAGGCAGCAGCATGTGTATTTTGAGTGATGCTCATGATCAGCTGATGGCCTCTGCATGAATTGCAGACCTCCTCTAGCTGATTGCATGTGGAACAGCTGTGGTAACATTCCCATAGCCAATTGCATGGAAACACACTCCAATATCTAGGAACATCATGTTGGTGTTGGGCCTTTTCATTCACTGTGAGCAGGGACTGGATCTGTTGTTTGGCAAACGGCATCTCAGATGGATTGAGGATTTACCTCTAATAACATACACTGTGGAAACAGGCCAACACACAGGAGGGGGATGTGCCTGACCTGACTACAGACTGTAAGTGCTGCTATACTGCACTTGGAGTAATGTTGGTTTAACAGGGTGTGTGTGGATATGGCTGTCCTATATATTTTAATACCTGCCATGTCAGCACTATGTTTATGAGGAAACCCCCATCTGCAGGGTCATCTGCAGATTGGGCAGTGTGTGGTGTCTTTTGTTTCATGTGTTACCCCAGTGCACCTATCTGTGAACTACAGAAGGTAGTGTGAGGATTACAGTCTATAGATGATGACAGCTATGAGAGTTACTGACTTCATATCCCTCATAGGACATATGTTGCAACAAACCTTGTTACAACAGTAAATGTATGAGGTTATCACAGCAACATATCAATATTGGCCCTGTGTATGTGCCTCCATCTACAATGCTGTCAACCTTTGTACATATGTCATGCAGTAAGAAGTGCATATGGGCTGTACACCATAATTAGTGACATCATATCTGATAACAAGCCAGTGAGATATCAGACTGCTACACGTGTTATGTATAGTAGGGGTTAAATTTGATGACATAACCTGGACATTCTGTGGTTGTGCATACAGTACTGAGGTCTGTGTACTTATGGTGAATGTCGACAGTGTGTGTATTGTTAATATGTACTGTGTACAGACTGTGGTAGATGTCATTGTTCTCGGTCCCATTTTATCTGATGTTACATGTTGCTCCACTGTATGTTACCCTATCAGCTTACATGTTTGTAGAGCCATACACACACACATGTCCCATACCACAGACAGGCATTGGACCACACTGTGTAGTGGCCCAGTATATGTAGGGTTAGTGTGTGAGTGGCACATATGAGGATGGTGTTGAACAGATATCCCATATACTGTAATATTACACTAGCTTGCTATATGTGGCTGTGGCTGTGTTCACATTTGTTGTGGTTATGTACTTTCACACAGATGTATCATACTCTGTGCTGTGACATGCCTGTAGAGCCTGCTATATATGCAGGTACATGTGCATTATCTGATAGGAAATGTAGGCCTCTGTAAAGGCTGTTGGCCTGTAGCCAAGGAACTGTTCAATACTAATAAATTTTATTGGAAGGTAGAGCTGGGACTCACTGATAGTCTTTGTTGTTTATATATATTAAAAAAAACATAGTTTCACATTATTTATCCGGGTCCTGAGTCACCCCCAAAGATTGATTATCTGTATCAGATAAACCTAAACCAAAAATGGCCAAATCATTCATGTCCGAGGCCAAGCCTTTCACAAGTGGAGTCAAGGCCATGTTGCAAAAATATATATAAAAAATCTTTATAAAAAGAGTAGTGAACAATACTAATGGACTAGTCAACTATGCCCACAGCAGGAATGAGACAAAAATCACCAATCAAAGACCAGCCATTTAGAGAAGTAAGTATATATAGCTTAGACACAAAAATGGGTCCCACATAGTATTTGTATTCTGTCAATTCCACATTGCATAAGAGTGTACAAATTGTTTACATTAGTATATATATTTTTTCAGGTATAAATAGACCCAAAGAGAAAGAGCCTGATCACTGTAAGCCCCAATGATACAATGACTAGCCCTTGTGATATAACATGAATAAAACAAAGAAATCACAATACTGTGTATCACAATGGATACAAATTCAAACATAGACTAAAGCCACCATATAGGTGGAATGTTGAATGATGTAAAATGTCATCCCCAATACATGTAATGTCATAAAGACCAAAAAATATGGGATACCACCCCATAAGTGGCAGTGATACAATAGCTAGCCCATGTTGTAATGTGGGAATTATAAAAATTCCCTTACAAAAACCACAATGCTGCGTATCATCATAATCAAAAATAGATGAGTGCCAAATTAACCCAATAAGTGCATACCAAAATATCCACTAAATGAAACAACCACACTCAAATACAATGATCAAATTCATATGATGGGCCCAAAAATAGTGTCAGTGCTTGATCAACCAATAAACAGTATATGTAACCCCAGTTCTATTGTGTATATAAATTACTGTAGGCAAAATGACACTCCCTATAAACATTTTGCAAATAAAAAATTATGATTGATATATATAATGCAACCAGGCCGACCACATATAGGAGATGTCACCCTGTATGCACCACATGCCACGGGTACCTCTACTACACTACCACAGTCAACTGAACATGCTTGGGTATAGGTCTCTATCATAGAAACTAACCATGTGTTGTAATGCATGTTGCATACATGCCAACTTGATCACCTCAGTGGCCATGTACAGGAAGCCCCTGGAGGATTGGCTGATGCATGTCATTCTCACCCTGAGGTTCACCACAGTAGTGTCTGTCGATAGATTGCCCGCCACCAACTGGCAGGTGGCAGATTACCATTGTACACACAACCCCTACACAGCCCATCTCCCCTTGGACAATAGCTCGGTACACAGCTATGACAACCTGCAGTGATGCACCCCTGTACTGACACATGTGTACATGTGCATGACTGAGTAAAGCAGTGTCTGTGTGTTAGCACACCTGTACTTGGGAATTCCATGAGGGCCTTTACAACCAAAGCAAAACCCATTTCCATAGTCAGTTGTGGCTGATGCTGCATGGGAAATTACATGTACCCTGTTAAGCTCCCACCAATACCAGCTACATGAGCCCTGCAGTACCAGCATAACAGTGTTTTACAAATGGATTGATAGGAATTGGATATCCATTGTGTGCTGGCATATGTGTGTGTATTTGAGCATGTCCGTATATCTGTAGGGTACAGCATTCCGAGGCCACATACTCCTATTACAATAGCCATCGTTACACAGTAGTACAGATAGTGTTGTTGCTGCCCATAGGTGAAGCATGACAAAGCAGCACCCTTCTATGCATGTGGCATGTGCATTAGATGCATATCCCTGTAGTACCACTGTTGGGGTATACTATGGGTTGTATTGCAGTCACGGCCAATGTGTGATGGTGGGTGTGGCAGAGTGTCATCATGAGTTTCAGGGAGTACAATATCCACTGGGGGATGTGGGTGCTGTGTACACTGTCATTACACCAAGGTACACCTGGTATATGTCCCATGTACCACATTATGGTTACCACTGTCACTATCAACCATACAGGTAACTGATACCACAATCCATGCCAGTTATGCATCTGCTATGTGCAGTCTACCTGTAACAATTTGGACACATGGTCAAGTTAGTTAGCAGCGATAGGCCCTGGTATCTTGGATGTGTGCCTGGCTGTTATGTGTCTGTTAATGTGTATATGATGGCATGTCACACTACGTGTTGTCCATATACACCCATTACACCCCCCATTAGCATACTGCACATGTCTGGGGATGTTCTGCATGTAACATGTAACCTGGGACACACCTCACCCTAAACGCTGTGTGGTGTGTGCAGTGTAAGCCACACACCTCAGTATCACTACATAGCTAGGTAGGGGTCTAGTCCCAGTGTTGCCAAGTAACAGTATGAGTGCATGTGGATTGGTCTACATCAGGTTGCAGTGTATACACGTCTCAGCGGATCACCTGTCCATGTGGTACAGACATTAACCATTTTAGTAACCTGTGACATATATTTAACTGTACCCCAGATATGTCACAGCCATGGTGTCACCACAGTGACATACCCCATTGTGGAATATGACTGCAGACCATCCTCGTGCTGACACATGTACACCTACAACACAAATGGATAACATTATAGGGACTGCAATCCACCAGTGTTAGTAACGACTATAATGCATCATTGCTGGACTGCTACACTACCTGTCATGTATGCATTACACTTTAGTCTTTACAACATGTTACACTGCAGTACTTTGGTACACTGCAGTACAATCACCATGTGCATCAAAGCCATATCAGCCTGTCCCTGCATTGATGATATGGATGACAGGGATGTGCCACAGATTTCATCATATGCACAGGGTGTGATGTTGGTTTGCCAGAAGTCAAGGGGGAGCCATACATTTGATACCATGTGTGTGGGTGAGGGGTGTACTGTGGTGAGCTGGGTGTGGTGATGTGGTATGTGTAGGTATGGGGTTGCCCGAGGTGTGTTTACATAGTGTGTGGTTATGTATGCACACAGTTCTGCCATGTGGCTGCCCTACACAGGTGTTTATGGACAGCTGCAGACCATACCTGGCAGGGTGTGCAGTGCACTGCCTCTGATCATGGACACATGGACTGTGCCTGTCAGGGGTTCCATGGGCACATCCAGGAACAGGCATTGATGTGCTACTCTCATCTGCTGAAGACAAATGTCCTCTAGTACCAGGCCCCTCCTGGGACTCACCAGGACCACATGCATGTGGCCTGTTGTGGTGTGGTGTGGGCAGCACACCCCCTGCACTGCTGGGCTGCTACTGCCACTATGGGAGCCCCTTGGTGTCCTAACGCATCCACGTTGACTGCCAGCTGTTGGTGTTGCAGGCCCATGTCCACGCAGCCATCTCTGCATCCCCACCACACATTGAAGCATGGACACACCATGGCCGATGAGGGCCATCATCTCACCATGCTGTCTATCTGTGAGCTCGGTATAAGCACGGATGGCACCAGACAGTTCACGAAGGTTGCCACTTACAGATGTGAGAGGAGCCTTCTGCAGCCTCAGGCCCTGTCTGGTGTAATGTTCCATATGTGCCTGCACAGCCATGACAGCCTGAAACATGTGGCTGTTGGTGCCAGCTATGTTGCCTATGCCAGGAGCATGATGGCCAGCGGCCCTACCATATGCACCCTGGGACATCCGCCTATGTGGTGCCTTGCCGGACATCTGGCTATGCCTGGTGCAACCAGACACAGTAGGCATGGTTACCACACTTTCCTGTGCACTGCCACCAAATGCCAGCTGTCCTTTCGCTATGGCCACTGGTGATGGGGTATGTATAGGCACTAAAACTGTGTGTGGGGTTGGGATGGCTAAAAGGGGGATGTCAAATGTTGGTGCAGTTTCAGCCCCTGACAACCCCACCTGTGCCTCAACAGTACTATCATCATCTTTGGTGTCTGTATGGACACCAACATCAGATTGCATGCAGGAGGGACCCTGACCCACCTCACCACCTGTGGGGGAAAAATAAGCACACTTTGAAACCTGTACAGCATTGCCTAATAGTACACACACACACACACACACACACACACACACACACACACACACACACACACACACGTCCATAATACCTACCTGTCCATGGCTTTTACATGTGGTACCCCATGCTGCGTCACACTTGTTAACATACACACATTGATACCACTCCTTAACCTATTAGTCCTCTAAAGGCCTACACAGGCAGTCATACCACAAGACCTGTTACTACATTACCTGCCTGACCTGTGTGTAGGGGTTTTACATGGCCTCACTGCTGTCATTCGGTATGCACCCTCTGTATGTCTGGACATCATGAGCATGGCCCCTATATGCGTGGGCTACTATGTTCTATCCATAATATCACACACTGGTGTGGCATGTGTATGTAATGCTCAGTACATGCCAGATATGCTGCTCATTCAACCTATCATGTAACAACTGTAATATATGGAGACACTCCCTGGTGTTGACTAGTACTTCCCCAATGCATCTGTAGTGCTGCATATGTGGGTTGTAGGTGACCTCTCTGCTGAATTTGATATTAAGGGTGTACCTGGTGTCTATCTTCCCTCTCGATGCCTGTTCCATGCTAAAGACCATGTTATACTATCAGCTGTCCTGTGATTACACACATGACAGGTATTCCTGGTGTGTAATGTGGCAGTCTATGTCCATGTACTGCTGGTCTCAGAGGGAGGTACAGCTGTATGAACACCTCACAATCTCACATGTGCAAACATGGCCACCCACACAAACACACACACATGCACACATGCATCCTACATGCATCCAGCTCCCTCCACTTTACCAGAGAGACCCTACAGACAAACTAAGTGACCCTACAGACAAACTAACTAACCACCAGGATGCACACACACACACACACACACACACACACACACACACACACACACACACACACACACACACACACACACACACACACACACACACACACACACACACACACACACACACACACACACACACAAGGTTGCACAATGATAGTACACACAGTCCTCTTATTACCCATCTGTCAACATGCAGAGGATATGGTACAGAACAGCAAGCAGTTCAGCTATAGTCAATCCATGCTAGCAACAGTATACATATGTGTGATGCATGTGCTGTGTCAGTAGGTGATTCCCCTTCCCCTGAATACCACGGCACCCATGTACACAGTACTGCTGTGCACCTGTTCTGCACCCTGCCATGTACTGTGCACCACACTTCACAGGTGTAAAACCCATTGCTGAATGTGTAGTACTGAGTCAGTTAGGTCAGCTTTAATGCTCACAGCCCCTATGTTTTCCAGCAACACATACCTGGATGATATGTGGACAGTTGCCATTTGTGAATGCCTGATGCTTGATTTACAGCTCTCAACATCAGCAGACCATGTATGACCAATCCAATACTCTTACACTAACAAGCATCAGAGCATACTGTGGCTATGTACACACCCTTCCTAATATGATGCACCCATCCATGAGCTGAATTGGGACCACATCACTGATATGTGACATATGTCCTGTACGTTCACATGTAGTGTCTAAAGAATGTGTTAGGTGTGTGGATGCTGACCACGATGCATACATGTATATACATGTGGGCATATGTGTGCTATGGTGGTTTGATGCACCTCTTGTTGTGTGTACTACAGCAGTCACTACTGCTGGCAGGGATATACCAGCGTGGGCCATCTGCAATTGCCAGTGTATGTTCAGTCTGCCCTACACATGTCCCCCTACTCTGCTTGATTGCAAGGTCTACTCATGTGCACATACCTTGTTGTTTACACACTGTCATCACTATTGCTGTTGGGGTAGGGTTACATCTGCTACAGGTCCTGAACCTGACTATGTGCATATACTTTCATTCTTAGCATCCTTAGATTCCATGCTGCAGTGCACCAGTGTGTCATGCTGACACCCCCCATTCAACCTTTTTGCAGACGCATGACAAGTAAGCCCTACACATGTCACTTTGCAGTGTCCCATGCACTGAGCACCACATGTTACAACCTAGTCCCAGCTGATAATGTGGACTACTGTAATGCCATATGCCATAGTGTATCTCTGCAGCAGTTGCCATTGTCCGACAGATATATACACTGATGTTGCACTGTATATGGGTGTTATTCTAAACATGTCCCTACACTAGGCCATGTCTCACACCATTATGTTACTCCCTGTGGACACATTCTGCAGTGACAGGATGTTAGTTATCATGCAGGTGTCTGACATACACTTCCAATAACCCATCATGGTCACCCCTGTGATGCCGTACATTTCACAAAATCAATATGTGTACATGTACAGCATGCATTCTGAATAGGTGTTTTAGATGCATGCATGGAATATACCATCGCCATTACATGCCTGGTGTGTTGGCAAGCATCTACATATACCATACTCACCAGCTACAGGCTGCTGCCTTGGTGGTATCCCGGAGGGACCTACATAAGAAGGTGACATATGCAATATCAGTGGCCACACCTGTGGCAGTGCTACAGGGTGGGTGCAGTATTACAATACATCAATGGTATATTTCCACAATACTACCACATCTGGACATATGTTTCTCACTACTATGCAGCAACACAATATATCTATGGCATGTGAGATATGTATGATCTACCTGTACCGATGAAGATGTATATGCAACAGTGGTCTACTGATGTGCCCTGAGTCCTTACCTGCATGCTCCTCAGCTAGTGTGTGGGTGACACCCCATCTCCACAAAGGTGTCCGGTGGTTGGTGTCTGGCCGGACATGCAGGTGCCACGAGGCTGGCCAGGAGCTCCTCCACACATGGCAGGGGGTGATGGATGGCGTGCCCCCCCTGTGGTGAAGTGATACCCCAGACTGCAGCAGCATGCCGGCGGGCATTGCGAAGCAGGTCAGTACAATGATACCTGCCTTGCTCATAACTGCGGTTGTGCAGTCCATCATTGACCTTGTGGACTAGGTCATTCAACAGGGCGGTCCTCTCCTGCTTGTCATGTGCGGCCCTGCCAAACAGCACAGGGTAGTGCTGGATTAAGTATGTGATCAGCACTTTATTCTCTGCCACTGAATATGTTGGCAAACGTGCATGTGACATTTTGACTGAAAGACATAAAGATGGAAACAGGTCTGAGCAACTCATACAGCAAGGTTACCACAGATCTTCATACCCATCTCTGTAACCCCCCCACCATAGCAGCTACAACAAACTGTACACACAACTCATTAGGTATGGCTACATCTTTCCTACCAGTAGGACAGATATTGTATTGTACCACACTTTCTACTATGTGATTGTAGCCATGTTCCCTGTGTGGACACTATAATTGCTGGCTTTTTACAGACTATTCACCCACATGCCATTGTCTGGGCCACTATGGTTTCATATATGCCTGTGGTATGGCTGCTTTGTGATTGCTGCACATCTGCCATTCTGTGTTATTGAGGATATCTATGCATGCTGTTGGACATGTTTCGGTATTGTGTAGTCTATTACTACCAACATATGTTCTATAATCATGACAGAATAACATGTATATGTACTATTGGCCAGCAGAGCCACCTCTCCAGACCCATCTGCCCATGTTACCTGGCCACATCACATGTGTGTCCCACCCTGGGGCCTCCTCATGTACTGGTCCAGCAATACTGTGAGGTGGAATCACCCCAGGGGATGTTGTCCATCCCTGGGGCCATACACAAACATGCTCCTGTCCCCTGAAGTCAGGTCCAGGGTCTGTTCCATAACAGGCTCCACAGACACATGTGGGATGTGCTATATCACTTTGAGGCACCCACTACACATTCACAGGGCCAACATGCTCCTCCTGCTCAGCCTCCAGGCCAGGCACCTTCAGGACTTGGACTGCTGTAGTGATTAGCAGTGGGTGGGAGGCTTGTTCCCATTGAATCCATATTGGGGCCCATGGGGCGTCCACATCACAGACCACACATACCATCCAGAGTGTTCACCCCCCACATGTGTCACATACCACCCCTGTAGACTGTCCTCTATATCTACCAGCCCTGACCACCTTCACAACTATACCTGCCATACTTCCCCATATTCCCAGTCCATACTTCACAGACGAGGGCAATGTGGTCCCAACAAGGGGTTAACATGTGACATACCAATCCATGTTGCACACACTGCCAGCTGTAGATATCTGTGTGCATTGCTATATGTGCTGTTGCCTCTCACATAGCATGCATCACTGTGGTAGTAATGTAGGGGACATGTATTTACATACATATGATTGTGTGTGTGTGTTTGTATATATGTAGACATGTGCATATAGGTTTATATATATATATATATATATATATATATATATATATATATATATATATATATATATATATATATATATATATATATGTGTGTGTGTAGATATATGTGATGTTCTATATATGTGCTCAAAGATATGTCTATACATGGGTATCTGTATGTTTGTGGACATACATGTATACTATATGTGGGGTACATTCTGACATCAGGGCCACAATCTCACAACACCTTCCTGCACAGCTGTACTGTTCTGCCATGCTACAACACAGACAGTTGACACATATGGACACAGCCTGACATTAGGGGGGTATATGTAGGGCCTGATTGCAGGTAACCCTATTACACAGCTATGACATTCCTACATGCTACATTACATATTATCCTGAGTATCCTGCAAAGGGTGGGCTGTGGGTCCCATGTGTCCATCATAATGGCATTACTTCCACCACCAGCTATTGGCCACATAATATACATACTTCCCATTACACAACACACACTATGATGGTTTACATCTTGTCAGTCAGTGCTGATCTGCACAGTTGACGGCTATGGCCCACTCCCCACAGGGACAGACAATATTGTCCATAACAGTTGTTCAGTTGAACATCATTACAACAACACCTGATGACACATATAAATCATTCCACGTCATCTATCCCATTATTGTGGACCAGGTACTACATTCAATTCCATGCATATATGCTTCACATACCTGTTGTGGGAATGATGTCTGTTCTGGATAGTTTTCTGGATGTTAGTATAGTTTTCTTTTTCTTTGGCTTATGCTTTGCCTTTGCCTTAGGCCTTTCACTCTCTCTCTCTCTCTCTCTCTCTCTCTCTTTCTCTGTCAGTCTCTCTCCAGGAAATGGATTGAGCTGCTTTGAAGAGGTTGCAGCATGTTTTTGTAGGTGATGCACATGATCAGGTGATGGCCTCTACACCAATCAGTGTCCTCCACTTGCTAACTGCATGCAACTTGCAGTGTAGTACTTCAAATTACCACTGTCATGGCAACCGGATTCTGGCGTGTAGCTCGCAAGACATTTCCCTGCGAGCTACATCGCCAAAACCAAACGGCTGCATCAGCACTTTACAGTAGTGCAAATTGGCTGAACAGCATAGCCGCTGCAGCTGTAATCTATGAACGGGCAGCTACAGCTGTACGGGATGTGTAACGCATTCCTTCTTCTCATTCAAGGAATACATTTATTTAAGTATTTATTTATTTTGTTGTCAGACTGATGACAAAATAAATAAATAAATTCATTCCTTGAATGAGAAGAAGGAATGCGTTACAAATCCCTTACGGCTGTAGCTGCCCGTTCATAGATTACAGCTGCAGCAGCTATGCTGTTCAGCCAATTTGCACTATGGCAAAGTGCTGATGCAGCCGTTTGGTTTCGGTGATGTAGCTCGCAGGGAAATGTCTTGCGAGCTACACACAACCACCTACTATAAATACCTACATCATGTGGGCGTGGTCCCTTTACCTTTCCTGTGTGATGGACATCCTTCCTATGTGTGGGCATCAGTGTTTCAGAAAGCAGGTAGCAATACCTTTTACAGGAGAGCCTGCACACTCAGGCCATCTACCATTTGTAGGAGGTTCCAGAACCACAGACAGAGTGTGAGTAGAGTTGTTGTATGCATTGTATAGTACTGGTGTTACTGGGTTTGTGCGTACATACTGGTTTACCTTGGAATGCTATCCGTCTGCATAGCTGTAACTGTGGGCCTATCCTCTTGATGGCCAGAGGTGTGCCTATTATGTTTTGGCTGACCACCACACAGGTCTTGTGTCAGATATTTCACTGGCAGTGTGTGTTTTGAGTGCTATCAGTACATGGCTGCATCCATTTTTGTTTCTACCTTCAAATTCCTGACCAAGGGTATGTTGCAGACTATCCTGTAAAACTGGTGAATTGCTTAGTATACGACAACAGTTTTACAAATATGGGCCTGTGTTCCAGCCTCTGTCCTCCACCTACATACCAGGCATTGCACATATGACATGCTGTCAGGGGTTGTTCTGTAGTGGGCTGTGAGTATGTCATGCTGCCATTCCTGCCATCAGTCCACTGCTGTTATGTCCCACACACATACGGTGGGGTTGAGGCCATATATGTGTGGGCTTCACCTACACAATACATGTGTGCCCTTATGCACTCCATAGGCCAGTGTATGTAACAGTGGTATATGACCCTGTATTATTGAGCTGGGGGGGTGTGCACCATAACTAACTTAGGCTGCTACAACATGTGGGGGTATTAGGGGTGAGCTGCCTTAAGGTATCTGGATGTACACTACCATACAATCCACCTTGGGTAAATGCAGGCCTACTGCCACTTGCCATACAGACTGTTCTGTTTGTCACTGTGCTTGTGATGGTGTCAGATATGCCTTGTTATGTAATAGTTACATTACATTGTGCCAGCTGCGGTCTTTACCCCCTAGGGATTGTCAACCGAGTGTAGATAGAGGCTACTGAACTATACATCTGCATTACTTACTATTGATTGTTTGGTATGTTGTGGCCCAGTATGTCTTTACTATTGTACTACTTGAAGGCCTTGGCCTGGACAGCAACATTTGTAAACCTTTTCAGACTACTGTATTAGTATAACTGTTTCACAGTTGCATTACTCTGTTTATATGGATGTCCGTGTCTAAACAGCTATATGACATGGCATATACAACTGTAATAGTACACAAATAAAGATTTCCCATTTATGCAAACCTGTGTGTGGTGTTATATCCTTTGACCTCTCTGTGGGTATACGTTGCAGGCAACGATTGTCTTTTGTATGGGTGGCTCATACAGTGTCCAGTTGGTAAGGTGGTAACTGTAGGCATAGTGGCTGTTTCATATTGTGTGCACCTTCCACATATGTATCTTACTATATATATATCTCTGCATGTGTATGTGTAGTTACATATATATCTATATATATTTGTTTGTGTTTGTGTATGTGTATGTGTGTGTGTGTATATATATAGTGTGTATATATATATATATATATATATATATATATATATATATATATATATATATATTTATATATATATATATATATATATATATATATGTATATATGTACATATATATATATCTATATATATGTATATATATATATATATATATATATAAATATATATTTATATGTGTGTGTGTATATCTGTATCTGCATGTATGTGTCTGTGTATATGTATCCTAGGGATGTTGATTGCTTCCACATTGTGCATTCCCTATGGGAGCTAGAATGTACTGCATGATATATTACTGATACCAGCCTAACATCATACAGGTGGGATGGAGTACTGTTAACATTTTGTGCCCATGTAATGTCAGGTCCTGGGTATGGGATCTGCACCAGTTGGTAGTGTATTGCAGGGCAGATGTGTTTGGCTGTGGGGGGGATACCTATTCGTACAAGACGAATGGTGTTTGGGGCCTCTCAACCCCATTAACGGTGCATGTGGACATATATGTTTTTGTTATGTTCCAATTGTCATTTACAGATGTATGTCTGTATATACCTATATAGATATATATCTGCTTACGGTTTGCCATCACAAGATCGAATGAATGGAAACTCGAAATGCATAAGCTCGAGACCAGAATCTCGAACTTCCATTCACTCGAAATTGTGAATGGGAAGTTTAGGGTTAGGAAAAAAAAAAGAGTTCAGTTACCTTTTTGCAGGGGGCTAGGTCCCCCTACACCCTTGCAGCTGTCATCTAAGAGCTGTGTGACCGCACTATAGTGGAGGACTGGGAAATCTTCCGTTTTGCGCTTATGCATATAGCATGGAATGAGAGATTTCCCTTTCCTTCGCTGTAGTGCGATCTTGGTGTAGGAATATTTAAGAAGGGGGGTGTGCCCCCCTGCAAAAACATTAGAAAGGTGTTTTTTTTTTACTCCCCCTTCACATTTTTGAGTTTCTGTAAACTCGAGATTCTGGCTTCGGGGTTATGAATTTCGATTTTATAGAATTTGATCTTGTGAAGGGAAACCCTGCTTATATATATATATATATATATATATATATATATATATATATATATATATATATGTATATATATGTATAAAGCTTGCTGTATGTATATATATATATATATATATATATATATATATATATATATATATACATATATATTATATCTATATCTATATGTATAGATATGTTTTATCTATTTAGATATTAATATATATATATATATACATACACACACACACACACACACACACACACACACACACACACACACACATACATCCTCATGTTGGACTACATTCCCTGTATTGTTGAATGACTGGGCTGGATAATATGTTTGTGAAAACATCAGAGTTATGTGTATCTGACATGGCTTAGCGGTAAATCACTTTGTCTATGGTATGCAGGGTCCTGGGTTTGAGCATTCCAAAGTCTGGTTATGTTGTTGCTGGGCAGAACAAGGGCTGTTGGATACAGCGTGATTAAAGCACTTTTAAGCAGTTGTAGGTGGGTTTGCGTGGGATTGCGTGGAGGTAAGCAATGCTAACTTCCGGTTACAGTTTCTTATACTCAGTTAGCTTCTTAATTGCTTAACCTGTGTAGGCATTACTTAATCCTGCACAAATAGGCTTAAACCCACTTACTGCTGCTTAAAAGTGCTTACTCCCACTTACCCCCGTGCTAATTTCTTTAAAAGAAAAGAAAAAATGGTTGATAGGAAAATGGTGAAAAAGGGGCACAAAGAGGGAAAGACAGTAAGAAAGATAGCTAGGGATGTACAGGAAGGGTGTAGGGAAGGTCCATAGCTTCCCAATTCTTCTACAGCAGCAGCTGTGCATATTCACTGAATTTAAAGGTAGATTTGGACACTCAAACCCATGAGAGAGGGGTGAGGACAACAATAATATGTTGTGATGCCAATTAGAACTGATTACATGTGTCCAGTGGACACACGTATGAAATGGATAGCTATGTATAGAGCGTGATTTTTTTTGGGGAACAGATTTACCTTTTTTTTTCAGGTGAGAATGGGATGTTGGGGAGTGGTAGTAGGTATATTTGGAGTGGTAGGTTGGGTAGGTTAACAGACACCACAAACAAGATGCATAAAGGGGCGATATATGACACATGTGGGGGTAAACACCTTGATGGGGAGGAGTATTGGGAAATCAGAAGCCCATGAGCCCCCTAGTGGAAACAGTGGGACTGAGGTCCCTACGCATGGACAGTCACCACTACATCTTCACAGCCCTGAAGGTGACTGTGCTGGGGGCTGAGTCACAGAGCCAGGCCGACCCTCTAGTCATGGCACACGGCCCTCTAGCTGGCTTAGCAGATCTCTGACCTCCCTGCAGAGCTCACTATGCACCACAACCCGGACATGGCGACGGGTGACAGGTTCCTGGCCTCGCCCACTCCCGGGGGTACAAGCCCCATCCCCTGAGGTGGTTCCACCCGCCTGAAGGTGGTGCAGAACCAATGGACGAGGAGGTCCCGGGTTGGCCAGATGGGCTGGTGCCCGGTGCCCCATCCAGCTGAGGTGGGACAGGTGGGTCTGCTGGGACCGTCCTTCCCAAATGTGCTATAGTATTTACATTTTATCAACATATGTGGGTTAGTAATAATCAACATATTCCAGGGTTAGGTATAACAGCATGCATAGATATTCCCATTAACCCAGACACCAGATAGCAAATGGAACACATGCATATATGGGACCACAGTGGTAATAACAACAGCATGCCACCAATGTTGGAATATTTCAGTAAAGCACATGCATGGAAACAGATTTAAATAATTATCAATCAGTAGGACTTATGTCCCATCAGAACAGTGAAGTCATTACATACCGGTTGAGGTGGGAATGTAGTTTATTGTTGGAGATATGGTGGGGGAGAGAAAGATGTCAATTAACAACTAGCATATTCTTATAGTCCACATTATTTTCCTAGTCAGTGTTGTTATCTGTACCTTACAAGTATTACTACACTACCCTATAGCCTTAGTTTGGACAGCGATATGGCTGTCATCATTGTTATCCCTGAACTGGCTTTACCTGCAGTATACACCTCTTACCTGGTATACCTGTGGAGGGAATATTTGTTAACACTAACTAACTGTTTCTACATATACTCCCAGATTCCAGGTTGATGTTGTGCACATAGCTATTCAACTCTTTCTGCACAGACTCTGGTCATGTCTTGACTCCATGCAGGTGTACTGGGACATGTCTAGACTATTGCCCTCTTCAACCTTTAGTGTCTTGATACACACATATACATGCTTCCCTACACAGTTATATTATGTAGACAGTGTGGGTGACAGTGACCAGTGATTCTTTATTATTCAGAGAAACTACAACACTCATTATTCCCTGCAATACCAGATTAAACAGTACCAGTACAGGATATAAAGGTTTTTATTTCTCAGCACAGTGTTTGTATCCAATGTACCTGTGGGAGCAATGTTTGTTAGTACTACCTGAATGTTGCCACACAAAGTTCCAGATTACAGATTAGTATTATGCACATACATCTCACTCTGTTACTGTACACACTCTGGTCACAGCTTGACAACATGGGGTGTAGATAGGACATACTTGGCTTATTACTCTCCTAACAGTTTCAGGAGTTGCTACAGTGACAGGTTTGTTCTCATAGATGTTTGATAATCACTTGTATTCCCTGTTTGCTGGCTAAACATCTGGGATCATCCTCCAGACTTCCCAGGAGGACAGGGGGACAGGCAGCAGATATGAGCCCATATACTGGACATTCTGGTCTTATCTGTACAGGTGTGGGGTATGAGACTATATGCAGCCTACTTCCACTCCCAGGATTCAGATCATGGCTGTGTCTGCTACAACTTAGAGACTGCCCATCAGAGTTGCATGTGCTACATTGCTGTATATCTCCTATCTGCTTTCTGTCTTATAATTCTCCTGTGCTTTTGCATTCTGACCTTGTATTACAACACTCTTATACAGATTTCCTAGACAGTTATATTTGGTAGGACAGTGTGGTTGACACTGATGAGTAATACCTCATTATTCAGAGCAACTGCATCAGTCACAATGCCATACAATACCAGAGTAAACAGTACCAGTACAGGGTATCATTCTTTTATTTCTCAGCACAGTTTTCATATCTGATGTACCTGTGGGAGCAGTGTTTGTTAGCACTACCTCAGTGTTGCCACACAAAGTTCCAGATTACACATTAGTATTATGCACATACATCTCACTCTGGTCACAGCTTGACAACATGGGGGTGTAGATAGGGCATACTTGGCTTATTACTCTCATAATGTTTTGGGGAGTTCCTAGTGTGCTAGCTTTGTTCTCATAGATGTGTGTCAATCATTTATATTTCCTGTTTGCTGCCTATGCATCTGGGATCTTCCCACTGATTTCCCAGGGGGACAGGTTGACAGGCAACAGATATAGGCCACTTTACTGAACATTCAGGACATATCTGTGCAGTTGTGGGGTATGATTCTGTCTGCAGACTACTACCACTGCCAGGATTTGAACCATGGCTCTGTGTGCTAAAAATGTAACAGTTCACATCTCAGTTGCATGTGCTATTCGGGTTTAGTTGTCTGCCTTTTCCCTGTTTTCTGTCTATGTGTTTCTCAGTTGTACTAAATGGCCTCCGGGGCTTACAGCAGTCATATACAGGCATTCCTATGCATTCTATTTATGGTGCACAGTGTGGGTAACAGTGCTTAATACAACAGTACTATTAAACTGATTGCAACTCTACATTACCATATGACACCAGAGTATACATGTAGTCCAGCAGTTAGACCTTTATTGTCAGGTTATTATGCTTTTACATAGAAACTATATGAGACTCTTCCTGCCATATTCTCCAGTGTATGCAGTACTTGCCTTAAACTATACAGGTTTTATACAGGCAATTAATTTACTAATACTTTTAGATTTATTTCCTATGACAGTAAATGCATGAGTATTACTGACCTGCCCTACGTTGCAACCTTGTCAGGTGACATGGGCCTTCTGGTTCGCAGCTTGCACCATTGCAGCTGTGGGGGACATAAGAGGAATATTTAGCCCTACCTATCCATGCTATACATGAGCTGGCAATTATTACACACATAGTGGGGTGATACGTACACACAGCAGTGACATCCCCTGCCATTCTAGCCTCTTGGAGCCACTGCTCCAATAGGTCCCCCTTATACCACTTCAGGTCGGCATAGTGATGCCTGACCTGCTCACCAGTTCAAGATATGACAGTGGCACTGGTGAGGTCATGGGCGAGACAGTCACAGGCTTCCACCTTATATTGGAAATCCTGGTATTGGCCCTGCAGCAGTCTCTGCTAATGGTCTTTGACAAGAATTCCTGCCATGACTCTGGACTCCTGAATGCACCAGCACTGTGCCTGAAAGCACACACACTCTCCCCTTCCTGACATGGTGCCTGCAAGGGGAAGCTACAACCAGTTATGGGATGTATTCCCACCTGTTGGGTTTAAGCAGAGCCAATTTCCTGCACTTTTCCATGATTGGCCAGTTTTGAAAAGGCTAAGCTATGGGCAAACCTGCTTACCTAAGGTTGGCATTGTTTAAAGGGGTATACCACTGGGCACAATGAGTTAGCTGGCCAACACATTGCTTACACCTCCTAAACTGGCCCGTGCAGTGCTTAGCATTGCTTACATCAGACTTTGCATTATATTTTCTTTTTGGCATTTATTTCTTATTCATTACAGCTTATATATCTGCCTGGTATCCATGATTAATGTGTACATACACTATATGGGGTCCTTGTTTTTTTATTGGGGACTTCAACACCCTATTACTATTACACCTCACGCCTGGGCTTACTGCTGTACTCCAGTTCACATATTTATATTACGTAGTGGGTTATGGAACATATGACTGTATACTGATTCCTTTCACAAGTTCAGTTTGATTTCACTATAGTGAGGACTTGTTTGGTGATAATTCATTCTTCTGTACTGCTGTGATGGCTTGGTGGTTAACTACTGTGACTATAGTGTATAGGGTCTTGGGTTCAAGACCTGCAAGGCTTTTTATTTTGTTGCTGTGCAGAACAAGGGCCATTGGGTGCAGCGTGAGTAAGACACTTTTGAGCAGTTGTAATGGGGTTTGGTGGGTTTGCGCAAGGGTAAGCACTGCTAACCTCCGGTTACATTTGCTTACACAGAGTTAGCTTCAAAACTGCTTAACCTGTGTGCACATTGCTTACCCCTGCACAAACAGGCTTAAATATGCTAACTAGTGCTTAAATATGCTTACTACTGCTTATTGGTGCTTAAACTTGCTTACTAGTGCTTTATTCATTATGACACTGACACCTCACATGTGCATTTAATGCAGTACTCCAGTTCACAAATATATGTTATTTAGTGGGTTATGCAACATAAATATTGGTCATAGCATGCTTTGCCATGGAAAATGTAATGTGCTGCAGTTGGACTCGAACCGAGAATGCCTACTCATAAGGTGAAGGCTTTGCCCCCTACACTATTGCTATGCTGTGTCATTTGCATATATCTTCCTTGTTATCCTCTTCAGCCATTTAAGCTGCATTAACCATAGCTAAGCGATGGGCACACTCACAGACCTATGGTTAGCTTTCATTGGATTTTAAAATAAAAAAAAGGGTTTGTTCATTTTATTTGTATCAGCTATTGCTGTTGTACATGTGGGGGAATGTTGCTGGGGATATATGGACACCTATGAGCAGTCTCAGTCATTTCTTAGGCCTTTCTGCTGTTCTCCATTGCGGGGGCATGTTTATTTCGGGAGCTCTGTTTTCAGACACGCCCCCCGCACTCTTGCACACTCCATGTAAGATTAGGAGCTCAGGTAGCACGCTTCATTACTATGCATGGCGTGCTGCCGTCCTGCTCCTAAATGGCCACTTCCATGCAAGACTAAGCTAGTCCTGCACGGAAGATTAGTAAATCCGGGGGATTGTCTTGGAAGGTTGGTAGGGCTCTGCACTTTGCTTTAACTTATTTCAGGCCAATACATATAGATCTTTATTCCTGAGTCCAGTTGCCTTGTACCCCAAACAAATTGTAGTCTGTTATTAGCTGCTATATTACTGCAGGAGGATTTAGCATCTTTCTTTGGGGATAAGATGTGTCTGTACAGAGAACTGAGGTTGAATCAAAGTCTTCAGGTCATCTGAAAATTGATTGCAAATAATCTTGAAAGTTCACTGCAGTGCTCTCAAGGTGGCTGTTGTTCAAGGAACAAGAGATCAGACTGAGATAAAACATAATGCTTTTATGTACTTTCTTGCTGTACTGTGCTCCTGCTGGGAAAAGTCTGATGTCACATTTTGAATTTTGGAGTTTTTCTAGGAGTGGAATACTTCCATCTGAGTAGAATCAATGCCTGTGCCTAAGAATGCTACTGATGCAGAATGGGTCAGGAATGATTTGTATTTTGTCATGACTCCTAAGGACTGCTGAAATCAGTGCTCTTGAGAATGGAGTATTAATGAGACATCCTCCAGATAAGGGAAGATGCTATGCTTTGTTAACAGAGATGATAATCACTGGAGGTAAATATTTGGAAATTCTTATGGTCCCTGAAAAATCAAACTAGAAAAGTTCAAAATAGAGTCAAATATACTAAACCATAAAGTTTTCTGTGTGGGATAGCCTTATGTGCCTATGAAAATAAGCATTTCAAGACCCTGACTCTTAAAGGGACAAGTGTGTTCATTGTCCCTATTCCAGATGCCTATGCTTGAACGAAGGTGATCAGAAATATTAGGTCTAATAATGTTTTCTAATTGTTGCCCTTCTGGGAAAACAGGATATTCAGGTGTAGAAGCCATGACTAATCACTTCTTGTATGAGCTGCAAGGCCTGCGATGCTTGATGTAATGACATCTAAGATTTTTGAAGACAATTAAAAATTGAGCTACTGCCTGTTAAACCCACTTTTCTGTGGTATGAGCTGTCAACAAGTTGGATACTCCTGAGTTTCCTCCCAGCTTAAATGAGAAGGGACAGACCAGAACGTAATCATTTTGATTTTTTAATTTGGTGTTTGTGTTATTTTTTGTGTATTATTTCTTGCCTTGATATTACTGGTTAGATAAAGGTTTACTATAGAACCTCTTTTGTTAGTGGGATAATTTCTGTAAAACCATTGGACTGAAGAATATTACATTTTTTTCATTGCAGACCTTATATATATATTTTTAAAACCTTTACTACTAAGATCATGCAAATAATATCTGCACACATAGCTTATCCCATCCATCATAAACATTCCTTAGTATTTGTTAATACTATACAGCAGCCACAGTTTTTTTTGTGTTATAGTTGATACATTATCTCCCACTTATATTAGTTTGTTCCTTATATGACACATCATTTTATAAACCTTCTCCCTCTTAAATTATAACACTTGCACCTTGCCTCTCTTCTCCTACTACCTTGTTACTCACAACTGCCTACCTCCCAAAAGTGTAGTCCTTATCTCTTTTGATATAAACTCCAGGGGCTGCTCGTGCTATCGGACTGCAGAACTGCAGCCCTCCCACCTAGAAACAAATAAATAAAAAATGTGAAACATAAAATTAAAAAATAAATACTTTTACGAGTACCGGAACTTCCACGCATGTGCAGACACACTCAGACTGCCCCGCAGATGCCCAGGAATCTGTGCAGTAGATGACTGCACAGAACAGAGGAGCTCCGGACTGCCTGATCTGCAGACCAATCAGGAGAGAGGTAAGTTGAGTTTCATTTATAGGTGTGTGTGTATGTGTGTGTGTGTGTGTGTGTGTGTGTGTGTGTGTGTGTGTGTGTGTGTGTGTGTGTGTGTGTGTGTGTGTGTGTGTGTGTTTATATATAAAATGCCCCTGTTAACACAGGGTGGTGGGTAGAGATACCCAGGCTTGAATCCTGTACCTTGGATGCAGGTGGCAAGGACCTGAATTCCCTACCCACCACTATTTGTAAAAAATTGCAGATTTCTGCCTCATATTTGTTCTGTTCCTCATAAAATCTGTAGTTTCTGTATCTTCATTTTTCCTTGTAAAGGTTTGTAGTGCAGTGGTGCACTGGTAGCATTGTTGCCTGACAGCTACAGGTTCTCTGGTTTGATTATTGGCTTAAAAAGATGTGTCTGGAGTGTTTCTCCCTGCTCTGCTGAAAATTGGCTTTATTTTGTTCCAAGTCAGACTAGTTTCCTGGTTAACAAATGTTTAAAAATAACAGGCATTTGAATTTCACACTTCATATTCTTCAGAAAGTACATGGTAAAACAAAACCTTTTATTCTAGCCATTGTCTAAGTTTATAACATGGATATTTGAAATTTGCCCATATTTTTGGGACTGTATTCCCCCATTATTGGCCTCATCCAGCTATTTTGTGCTAAGGTTGAGCGCTATGGTGAGAACAGAATTCACTGAATGTTTGGGGGCTGTATTCCCCCCATTGCTGGCTTTGTCCACATGTTTTTTGCTAAGAGGTTGAAAGCTATGGTGAGAACTGAATTCACTGAATATGTTTGGCAGCTGTATTCCCACATTATTGGCTTCTTTCAGGTGTTTTTAGCTAAGAGGTTGACAGCTATGGTGATACCTGAATTCACTAAATGGTAGCCATTTAAGTTTGTCTTCCTTTATTTCAGCTGATTTGGCATAGTGGCATGTTTCTCTGACTGTTTTGCACAGGGTCCCCTGGGTTCAAGACATGGCAGTGAAATGTATAGTGGTAACACAGCATTTTATTCTAGCAACTTTCCAACATTATACAAGCAATGTTTAAAATGTGTCCCTGGTTTTTGGCCTTTTGCCCCCCCCCCCAATAAATTTTGGCTTTTTCCAGGTTTCTTGTGCTGCAAAGTTCAGAAATACAGCTGAGTATGGAGTAGATTTTACAAGGAGCTGAGAGCTGCAGGGGAACAAAAGTTTAGTGCTGCTAATGCTAAGTCTGCTTGTATTGTTAATAGCACAACAGGTAGTATACTTGCTTTTGATGCAGAAGGCTGTGAGTTCTACTCCCACAGTAGGTAGATGCATTGCTGATACTGTACTGTGTTGTAAAGGGGGTGGTTGGATGCTCCAGTCCTTTTTGGCAAAGATACCTAGTAACTATGAACCTGTTATTAGTTTGCCATCCATTCCCTATTGCGGTATTATTAGCTTATCATTTTTTTAATGCATGCAACATAGGTAATTTATTCTTCAAGGGCACCAGGGACTTTATTTGTAGATGAAACAATGACATATAAAGTTGTTTGCTAGCAGCAACCTCTATTAGTTATAGATTTCTTTAATGTGGATTTTACTACTTCAGAGATTGTGCATATTTACTGATACTGGTGGACTATAGAAGGTTGAGTAGACTTTTTATGATGGAAATGTTCTGAATTTGGCAGTTTTGTCATTGGTGCATGCATTTTGTTTCATTATTTACTGGGAGAATGTTCAAAATAATAAATTTAAAATGCCCTCTAACTACTGTACTGTATTGTACAAGGAATATAATGTAATACAGTCAGGAAGGTGTATCAAAGAGCATGTGTATGTTTCATGTTCAAGGGGCCTATGATTTTGAAAACAGCCCAAAATTAATCTTTATCTGCCACTGGCAAAATATATTTTCTTTGAATGTGGGTTTCAATGCTGTTTCAATGCATGTGAGTTTTAAGGGCAGAGAAATTTTAATGCTATGTCAGTTTTCATTGTGATACTGCATTGCTTTGTTTAAACGATATCTATTAGGGTTTGTGCTGTAAAATGCAAAATAAAACTTTCAAATTAAATCTAAATCATCGCAGACGTAAAGCAGTATGCACATTACAGTGTTTATGGTAAATGGGGCAAAATAACCAAGGAATGGGACATTGGAATGGCTGCAGGGGGTAGGCTCTATTCGACCATGATTTTGTGAGGGGGGGGAAGGGTAACAAATTCAGACAGCCCCGGTTGAACTATACCTCTCAGTTGTCCATATTTTTTCAGAATGAATAGATATTTGCTTCTTATTTTTGGTTTGTTCCTCATAAAATGTGTGGTTTTCTAGCAAATCATTTAGGAATGAAGTCACTAAATGACAGACATTGAGTTTCAGACGTCATAACCTTCAGAAAAATGCATGCTAATGCAAGACCTGTTATTCTATCAACTGTCTTAAGTTTATACAAGAGCAATTTTTAGTAGTGCTTGTATGTTGCCCCAATATATTTGGCCTTGTCCAGATTTCCTGCATTAAGAGGTTGAGAGGTATGTACAAATCGCTTTGTAGAATTAGGAATATCCAAACCTCACAATTGTCCCCAATTTTGGCTCAAAATGTTGCTCTCCCCTAATAATCCCTCCTCAAAATGGCAATTTTGGAAGAAAACATGAAGGGGTTACAATTATATATAACTGTAATGATCAGAGTTATAGATTACTTTGATTTCAGAAATGCATGGAGTTGCTCTTATTTTGTTAGCTGCTCAAGTTAACAGTGTTAATATTAAAAAGGTGTCCCTTTTTTGACAGGTTCCCAGCTGTATTGTGTGGCAACTTTATAGTTTTGCATCACATTTTTGGTTTGTTTTTCATAAAATTGTGGTTTTCTGGCAAATTAGTGGCAAGTCATTAAAGACTGAAGTTAGAAAATAATGGCAGACATTTGAGTTTCAGATTTCATACCCTTCAGAAAATTTGTACTAATGCAAGACCTACTACTGTTCTATTATCTAAGTTAATAAGAGAAATATTTAAAAATTGTCCTTATTTTTGGGTCTGTGTCCCACTTCTAGTTCTATGTATGGCTTTGTCCAGATTTCTTGCTCTGAAGTTGAGAGGAATGAGTGTCAGAGCCATCACTGTCAGCCAGACAATTTCAAATTGTGACATACTTGTTGCACCCCACTCTCCATTGTAGTGGCTCTGGATGTGTCCAAGGAAGGCAAGGAGCAGTTATGCAGTGTAAGTGTGCAGAATATTCCCCCATCCAAGGTAGACCACAAGTATGACCGCGGCTTTTCATCTGTCCTTGATTTTGCAGAATGTTCTGGTTTTCTGTCATATTTTTATACTGTTGATTTATGCTTCTTATTATTCAAGAAATGCATGCTGTCACAGTGCCCTGTTGCTCTGTTTAAGTAGCAATGATTTAATGACCATCAGGTAAGCTTGTCGGAGATTGTAAGATGCAAGTAAGCTTTAATAAGCATACTGTTAAAGAATTACCAGCATTGAAAGCCTTTTCATTGTTGCCATGCAGAGAATATTTACATAACTAGATAATGTATAAGCATTGGGTATTGAAATGCATATGACAGTATTTGTAATAAAAGGACAGAATTACAGTATTTTCAGAAGCTCATTACATTTGTTGGAGACTTGCAGTCATCTTTTGTTGGAGACTTGCACTCATCTTTGCAGGCTTTACCCGTAAACTAAACAGAATGCCAATCTATCATGTGTGGTCCATAACTTGTGCTGAAATCCTTTAAGCAATTTATCTTGAGCTTGTTTCTTGTTTGCTGTTCATTTTTTACTTTGATCATGTCTTCCCCATGAAACAAGTAGATAGTTGTGTCAGGCAGCAGGTCTTTTTTGGATAAGAAACATTTTTACAAGTGGGAGTAGCACAGAGATTGTTACTTTCAGCATGTTACTTGATAATTTTATAAAGCTGAATATAAATTATAATTAGAACTGCAGTGCAAGGAGTTGTGGTTTGAGTTGAGTGCTGCTTGTTTTTTATACTTGATTTTGACTGGCATTCCAGTAATGTATTTAAAAAGTAATTTATTTTTTTCATGCCTCACAACCTGTTTCCATCTGGATATTAAGTAAGTTGTCATGTAACCAATGCATTGAAATATTTTTTTCTTCTATACTCCATTTTTGTCTTGAGTGGACTCTCGTAATGACTGTTTGGCACCCAGGGCAGCATATTTAATTAAAGTTCCAGTTGTTGTGGTTTGAACATAACTCCACCCCCTTCTAGTTGGCCACACCTTTTCATATTGGCCCCACCCATTCAGCTGTCTCCTACAGCCCTCCTTTAATTTGAAGTCACCAGCCGCCACTGATAAACTTGTATTATTTTGACTCACAGGTACTCACTTTATCATAGATTATCAATTCATAGGTATTCCAAAGCCACTGAGCCTTATGACCATCCTTGCCTTGCTAGTGCCCTCCCTTAGGCAGCACCTAATTTCTCTAGGAGGGTCATACCTGTTAATCCCGGAATAAATATTTGGATATACATCCAGTCATTTAGTTGTGTTGCACTGCTTAACATGCCAGGGAAGTTTATTCCAGAGGTTTACAAGCAGCTAAGTTATGAATTTATCCCTCCATCATGTTTTACTAACTTGTTGATGAAGTTTTAGGTCCCTGGTTCTAGTATCAGTGGTGATATCAGACGTTCGGAGAAACAGGTGGCCCAGGAAAATCGGGTCTCTAATGATACAGTAAGTGAGACAGAGAGCTCCCCTCAACAGTCTATAAGACACTGAATAAAGGATAAAAGAGATAGATCTTCCAGTCTGTCAATAACTGAGGGATTTTAGGCCTGTGATCTTTTTGGTTAGGAGCCTGTGATGTCTTTATAATTGTTTGATATGTTTAGTAAGATACATCCCAAAGAGGGGCATAGTACTTGTTAATTGGCCTAATCAATGTGAGCACAAGGGAGTGATTGTCTATTTAGGCCTTGATGATGTTCCTTTGGCAATTAGCTAGGCTAAATAAAATGAATTCTTAACAATCATTACATGGTGATCAAAACAGAGGGGATTATTAACTTAAGTATTTATGTCCCTGACTACATTTTCATACAGTATGATGAAAGGAGGGGCTGCTCACCAAATGCGATGATACTTCACTTTTTAGCATTTCGTTTTAGCCCATTTTAGCACGCCAAGAATTTACTTTGGTGAGTTTATTCTGATAGGCTTGGGTGTCATAGTGTGACTTAAGAGCAACCCCCCAGTTTACAGTTGTATGTAAACATGATTAGTCAGAGATATAAGTAGTAATTACCAAAAAAGAAAGGTCCTAGCATTGAGCCTGAGGGGCACTTCTGGTTGCTTTCATACTTTCAGAGGAAGCATCTGCAACTCACACTGTGTGGGTTCTGTCTTTCAGACAGTTTGCTATCCATCTCACTGCATATTGGTTAATTTGTAAAGCATTTAACCAATGGTGCCAGCATAAGTAATGATGTCAAAGGACGTAGCCAGGTCAAAATACACTACATGCATGGCATCGCACCATCCACAGCTCCCATAACACTTTTGAAGACATTTACTAGATTAAATACAGAGGATGTATCCTTCACAAATCCAGAATGGGGTGGGGTGAAGTCTAAGAAGATTCTTGATATCATAGTTTATGTGGTCAGTTATAATATGCTCCAGTTCCATGGCTTTGTAGATGAGACTAGTAAGGCTGATTGGTCTGTAATTACCTGTGTGTGTTGTAAGGCCACCCTTATAGAGGGGCATCATCACTGCTGTGTGCCATTCTTCAGCAACAAAACCAGTAGCTAAACCTAAGTTAAACAATTTGAGGAGTCTGTCTGCAAGATTATGTTTAATACTGTTCATTAAGCAACCAGATATATTATCAAGTCCCATGGAGGAAGTCATTTTGGTCTTAGCAATTTCAGTAAATGATCTTTAAAGATAATTGGGGGATTAAAGGATTCAGATATGCTGGGGCTTTGAATAGCAGAATCAGGGGTAAAGATGGCACTAAATTTGTTTGCAGTTATATTGGCAATGTCAGTTTGATCAGAAGAGGATACCTCATTATGAATAAGTTATGAGCAATGCAGGGTATTGCTTGATAGGAATCTATTTCTGTTATTGAATAGATTATTTGTGGCGGTGGACTACCAGGGTGATTTGGTTTTAAATTTCCCATGATATTTGATTTTAGTAGGGACTCCTAGGTGAATGCATTTTTCAGAATTAGTGTATAGTTCCTTAGTGGACATTTTGCTAAATTAAGGTCTGTGCAAGCTCAGTCATGACTGCCTTACAAACACAAGGTACAGGGTTTGAATCTCACAGGGGATAATTGGCTAGGCTTAATATGTCTCGCAAGGGCAGTTAGCCTAGTACTAACCTATAAACCTGAAAGGACAACGGTACAGTGGTTAAGGTATATGGCTTTCAAGCACAAGGTGCAGGGTTTGATTCTCATCACTGGTGAAAGCTTAACAGATTGAAGATGTATATTTTTGATTTGGGAGGGTGGCCTAATGGTTAAGGTGTTTGCCTTATAAACACAAGGTCCAGGGTTTGAGTCTCACAAGGGGTAATTGGCTATGCTTAAAATGGCTCGCAAGGGCAGGTAGCTTAGTACTAATCTGTGAACCTATGAACCTATGGTTCATAGGTAGGTACTAGGCTATTGGCCCTAGGGCCTATATAAACCTAGCCAAAAAGGTACCCTGGCTTTCACCACCCAAGAAAATTATTTTCCTGTGCCCCTGTCAAGCAGAGCAACATAGGTGATCCCCGTGGTGAATTTCCTATTTCCCATCCAATCATCAAGATTTTTCTTGAAGAGTGCTAATGAGGAGCATTGTTTTATATAGATAGGTAGTTTGTTCCAGAGTATGGGAAGTTGCTGGGACAGGAATCTATCCCTCCAGCATGTTCTGTTTATTGTGGTGACAAGGTTTAGGTCCCTAGAATGTGTAGCTTGGAGGGATTGGGATTTCTTTAAGTGGAGCATGTCCAACAGCTCTGGGTTTGATATAGCTTTGTATGTAAGGCAGAGATTGCCTCTGAATAGGCGATATGTGACAGAGTAAAGCTGGAGTTTTTTTGAGACAGTCTGCATAGGGCATCTGTCTGAGGCCGGTAATTCTCTTTGTGAGGTATTTCTGTGGCCTTTCCAGTTGTTGTAAATGTCTTGTGAGGTACATACCAAAAGGGGCGTTGTACTCTATAATGGGTCTAATGAGTGATGAGTAGAGGGGAACAATGGCCTCTTTTTTCCTGGATGAGAAACCTTTTGTGATGAGGTGTGCCATGCAGAAGGATTTCCTGACTACTATGGTGATGTGATTATCAAAGGAGAGATTACTGTCCACCTGTGTCCCAAGGTCTCTTATCACACTTTAGGCATTAAGTAGACTACCACCTATGTGGTAGCTCATGGGTACAGAGTTTTTACCAAAAGGGATGACAATGCACTTTTTGGCATTGAGCTTGAGGCCATGGCTTTGACACCAGGCATCTGTCTCAGTGGGGCCCTTTTTAGGATGTCCACATTGTTAGGAGTTTCGATTATGGCTCCTAGTTTGCAGTCATCTGCGAACTGCATTAGCCAAAGACCTTCTGTGTTAGCTTGTACTTCAGAAAAGTAGATACCAAACAGGAGAGGACCCTAGGACTAGACCCTATGGTACTCCATTTGTCACTGGTCTGAAGTCGGATTTAGAGTCTGCTACTTTCACAGTGTGGGTTCTTTCAGTGAGCCAGTTGGCAACTCATTTGTGACATAGGGATTTATACCTAGTTTAGTGAGTTTATCTATAATTCCAGAGTGGGGGATAGTGTCAAAAGCCTTGGTGAGATCTAGATAGGCTGTGTGAACCACCTTACCCTCATCTACAGCTTTGGTTTCGTCTAAGGCTTAGGTTGAGGCTGGCATGCCTATAGTCATTAAATTTAATGGAGGATACTGTAAGAGTTTTTGGGAGCTTAAAAGAGAAGGTCACAAATTTAAGGTTAGACTTCCTGGAGGAAGGAAATTACCAGAGAAGTAGTGCAAGACGCTGCCATATTTGCAATAGTCAGATCAAGAAGTCAGTTTACTGAAGGGTAGTTAAACTCACCAAAAATAAGGGAGTTTTGGCTAAATGGACGATCATTTACAACACTAAAACATCTTTCATGGTCACCGGGAGAAAGAAGCTGTTCCATAGCAAGCATTAGTTGATAATTAGTCCTACTTAGAATGATCTGTAGTTCACTGAGTTCAGCTTGTGACTCTCTAGGGATCTGCTTAGAGATACACTGTCCCGACTTTTCAGCCTTAAAAGCACCGATAATCTCACTTTCCATCCCTTCACAATTTCTCTCTTCAACCACCCTGACATTAATAGTATCTCAGTCTTTCTTTCCCTCTTCCACATCACACTCTTCTTCTTCTTCATGTTCTGCAATTTAATGTAGCACCCATCCTTCCTTAACCTTGCTGATCTACAGCCAGCTCCATGCTGCTGTCATTACCTGTTATACAGCCAGCTCCATACTGCTGTCATTACCTGTTATACAGCCAACTCCATGCTGCTGTCATTACCTGTTATACAGCCAGCTCCATAGTGCTGTCATTACCTGTTATACAGCCAGCTCCATACTGCTGTCATTACCTGTTATACAGCCAGCTCCATGCTGCTGTCATTACCTGTTATACAGCCAGCTCCATAGTGCTGTCATTACCTGTTATACAGCCAGCTCCATAGTACTGTCATTACCTGTTATACAGCCAGCTCCATAGTGCTGTCATTACCTGTTATACAGCCACCTCCATACTGCTGTCATTACCAGTTATACAGCCAGCTCCATACTGCTGTCATTACCTGTTATACAGCCAGCTCCATACTGCTGTCATTACCTGTTATACATACAGACAGCTCTACACTACTGTCATTACCTGTTTTGCAGCCAGCTCCATACTGCTGTCATTACCTGTTATGCAGCCAGCTCCATACTGCTGTCATTACCTGTTATACAGCCAGCTCCATGCTGCTGTCATTACCTGTTATACAGCCAGCTCCATAGTACTGTCATTACCTGTTATACAGCCAGCTCCATAGTACTGTCATTACCTGTTATACAGCCAGCTCCATAGTGCTGTCATTACCTGTTATACAGCCAGCTCCATACTGCTGTCATTACCTGTTATACAGCCAGCTCCATAGTACTGTCATTACCTGTTATACAGCCAGCTCCATACTGCTGTCATTACCTGTTATACAGCCAGCTCCATAGTGCTGTCATTACCTGTTATACAGCCAGCTCCATACTGCTGTCATTACCTGTTCTACAGCCAGCTCTATACTGCTGTCATTACCTGTTATACAGCCAGCTCCATAGTGCTGTCATTACCTGTTATACAGCCAGCTCCATACTGCTGTCATTACCTGTTATACAGCCAGCTCCATACTGCTGTCATTACCTGTTATACAGCCAGCTCCATAGTACTGTCATTACCTGTTATACAGCCAGCTCCATACTGCTGTCATTACCTGTTATACAGCCAGCTCCATAGTGCTGTCATTACCTGTCATTCAGCCAGCTCCATAGTACTGTCATTACCTGTTATACAGCCAACTCCATACTGCTGTCATTACCTGTTATGCAGCCAGCTCCATACTGCTGTCATTACCTGTTATACAGCCAGCTCCATGCTGCTGTCATTACCTGTTATACAGCCAGCTCCATAGTACTGTCATTACCTGTTATACAGCCAGCTCCATAGTACTGTCATTACCTGTTATACAGCCAGCTCCATACTGCTGTCATTACCTGTTATACAGCCAGCTCCATACTGCTGTCATTACCTGTTATACAGCCAGCTCCATAGTGCTGTCATTACCTGTTATACAGCCAGCTCCATACTGCTGTCATTACCTGTTCTACAGCCAGCTCTATACTGCTGTCATTACCTGTTATACAGCCAGCTCCATAGTGCTGTCATTACCTGTTATACAGCCAGCTCCATACTGCTGTCATTACCTGTTATACAGCCAGCTCCATACTGCTGTCATTACCTGTTATACAGCCAGCTCCATAGTACTGTCATTACCTGTTATACAGCCAGCTCCATACTGCTGTCATTACCTGTTATACAGCCAGCTCCATAGTGCTGTCATTACCTGTCATTCAGCCAGCTCCATAGTGCTGTCATTACCTGTTATACAGCCAGCTTCATAGTGTTATCATAAGCTGTTATACAGCCAGCTCCATAGTACTGTCATTACCTGTTATACAGCCAGCTCCATACTGCTGTCATTACTTGTTATACTCCACAAAAAACAAAAAAACAAATGAAGCAACACAACAGGATAGAAAAAATTCTTTTCTTTACTGGATTCTGGTACCTTGGCCTTTGCCTTCACATGGAATAATAATGTAAAGCACAAACCAGTATAAATACACACCCCACATAATCAATCATGTCAATTAAACAATTAATTAATCAAATATAAATATATCACTTCTTAAAGAAATATACATATATATAAATATGTATACACGTGTATATACATATAATATATACACATATATAATATGATAACATACACATTGTGCGCACACAGAATACAAAAAAATATATAAAAATTTTATATCATACATCTAAATTCATACCATTAGGAAATAGTGTTCCATAGTTTACAATAAATCTAGATTCCATATTCATTAATTTTGTTTGAAAATTTATATTGCTTTCTCCCATTCCCCATGGTCTTGCCAGAATATTAAATTTGAAACCAGTTTGTTCTCCATTGTGAAATTGATGAAAGTGGCTTGCAACTGGACTATCAAGTCTACTGTTCCTAATATCCCCCAGATGTTCCAAGATTCTTAACTTAACCCTACGTTTCGTTTGTCCTATGTACCATTTTTGTTTAACACAATTACACCCAATAATGTATACCACCCCGGAGGAATTGCAGTCAAAATGATCTAGTGCATGGTATATTAACTCAGGTGCTTCTTCTAATGAGGGATCGACTCAAAGAAAAGGCCGAAATCGGCGTTTCCAACCTAGAGGGAATAAAATATACTAATGGACTAACAATAATAAGGTCTGTTTTTACGAGACCAAGTCTTTCGTTTGTTTACAATGTCTCTTGTAATGTAGTTAATACCACTTCTTGCCATGACAGTTTAAATATAGTTAATCTATCAGATTGTTTGATAACTGAAAGTATGTGTAATGTTTTATACAAGGGCACGAAATTCATACCCACATACATTCCTTCACTAGCGGAGGTTCTTTTGGAGGTTAAGGCCTTCTGTAGAAAATTGTATTTAAAAGTTTACTTTCACAGACAAAAAACGGATATTGGTCTTAATGAGAATTTTGATGACAATGACGATGTTGCAAATGACTCAATTTTGAATAGTTCATTAATGGATATTTCCATTTATGAAAATGAAATAATTGATATTCATGATGACGTTGAAAATATGGTGAATGTGAACGTCAATAACGCCAGTAGGATGTTTGAATATAACACAGGGTATGGCAAACTTACTATTCCTAAGGTTCCATATGTCAGTGATTTCAATCCTGCTAGAAATAATTCTTGCATAAGTTTTTTTGAAAAAGCTTTACACAAGCTGGTTATTGTCATTACCTGTTGTGTTGCTTCATTTGTTTTTTTGTTTGTTGTGGAGACTTCGATTTGGATACCAGTGATCCAGAAGTTTATTTTTCTTGATTACTTATACTGTCAGCTCCATGCTGCTGTCATTACATGTTATACAGCCAGCTCCATACTGCTGTCATTACCTGTTATACAGTCAGCTCCATGCTGCTGTCATTACATGTTATACAGCCAGCTCCATACTGCTGTCATTACCTGTTATACAGTCAGCTCCATGCTGCTGTCATTACCTGTTATACAGCCAGCTCCATACTGCTGTCATTACCAGTTATAGTCAGCTGCATGCTGCTGTCATTACCAAATATACAGTCAGCTCCATAATGCTGTCATTACCTGTTATACAGCCAGCTCCATACTGCTGTCATTACCAGTCATACAGTCAGATCCATACTGCTGTCATTACCAGTTTTACAGTCAGCTCTATACTGCTGTCATTACCTGTTATACAGTCAGCTCCATACTGATGTCCTTACCTGTTATACAGTCAGTTCCATGCTGCTGTCATTACCTGTTATGCAGCCAGGTCCATACTGCTGTCATTACCTGTTATACAGTCAGCTCCATACTGCTGTCCTTACCTGTTATACAGCCAGCTCCATACTGCTGTCATTACCTGTTATACAGTCAGTTCCATGCTGCTGTCATTACCTGTTCTACAGCCAGCTCTATACTGCTGTCATTACCTGTTATACAGTCAGCTCCATACTGCTGTCCTTACCTGTTATGCAGCCAGCTCCATACTGCTGTCATTACCAATTATACAGTCAGTTCCATGCAGCTGTCATTACCTGTTATGCAGCCAGGTCCATACTGCTGTCATTACCTGTTATACAGTCAGCTTCATACTGCTGTCATTACCAAGTATACAGTCAGCTCCATACTGCTGTCATTACCTGTTATACAGTCAGCTTCATACTGCTGTCATTACCAGTTTTACAGTCAGCTCCATACTGCTGTCATTACCAATTATACAGTCAGCTCCATACTGCTGTCATTACCTGTTATACAGCCAGCTCCATGCTGCTGTCATTACCTGTTATACAGCCAGCTCCATACTGCTGTCATTACCTGTTATTCAGTCAGCTCCATGCTGCTGTCATTAACAATTATACAGTCAGCTCCATACTGCTGTCATTTCCTGTTATATAGCCAGCTCCATACTGCTGTCATCACCTGTTATACAGCCAGCTCCATACTGCTGTCATTACCAATATTACAGTCAGCTCAATGCTGCTGTCATTACCAATTATACAGTCAGCTCCATGCTGCTGTTATTATCAATTATACAGTCAGCTCCATACTGCTGTCATTACCTGTTATACAGCCAGCTCCATACTGCTGTCATTGCCTGTTTTACAGCCAGCTCCATACTGCTGTCATTACCTGTTCTACAGCCAGCTCCATACTGCTGTCATTACCTGCTATACAGCCAGCTCCATACTGCTGTCATTACCTGCTATACATACAGACAGCTCTACACTGCTGTCATTACCCGTTATACAGCCAGCTCCATACTGCTGTCATTACCTGTTATACATACAGACAGCTCTACACTGCTGTCATTACCTCTTATAAAGCCAGCTCCATACTGCTGTCATTAACTGTTATACAGCCAGGTCCATACTGCTGTCATTACCTGTTATACAGTCAGCTCCATGCTGTTGTTATTACCAATTATATAGTCAGCTCCATACTGCTGTCATTACCTGTTATGCAGCCAGCTCCATACTGCTGTCATTACCTGCTGTACAGCCAGCTCCATACTGCTGTCATTACCTGTTATACATACAGACAGCTCTACACTGCTGTCATTACATGTTATACAGCCAGCTCCATACTGCTGTCATTACCTGTTATACATACAGACAGCTCTACACTGCTGTCATTACCTGTTATGCAGCCAGCTCCATGCTGCTGTCATTACTTGTTATACAGCCAGCTCCATACTGCTCTCATTACCTGTTATACAGCCAGCTCCATGCTGCTGTCATTACCTGTTATACAGCCAGCTCCATACTGCTGTCATTACCTGTTCAACAGCCAGCTCCATACTGCTGTCATTACCTGTTATACATACAGACAGCTCTACACTGCTGTCATTACCTGTTAGACAGCCAGCTCCATATTGCTGTCATTACCAGTTTTACAGTCAGCTCCAAACTGCTGTCATTACATGTTCTATAGTCAGCTCCATACTGCAGTCATTACCTGTTATACAGCCAGCTCCATGCTGCTGTCATTACCTGTTATACCGCCAGCTCCATACTGCTGTCATTACCTGTTATACAGCCAGCTCCTTACTGCTGTCATTACCTGTTATACAGTCAGCTCCATGCTGCTGTTATTACCAATTATACAGTCAGCTCCATACTGCTGTCATTACCAATCATACAGTCAGATCCATACTGCTGTCATTACCAGTTTTACAGTAAGCTCCATGCTGCTGTCATTACGTGTTCTACACTCAGCTCCATATTGTTGTCATTACATATTCTACAGCCAGCTCCATACTGCTGTCATTACCAATTATACAGTCAGCTCCATACTGCTGTCACTAGATGTTCTACCGTCAGTTCCATACTGCTGTCATTACCTGTTATACAGCCAACTCAATACTGCTGTCATTACCTGTTCTACAGCCAGCTCCATACTGCTGTCATTACCTGTTCTACAGCCAGCTCCATACTGCTGTCATTAGCTGTTATACAGTCAGCTCCATGCTGCTGTCATTACCTGTTATGCAGCCAGCTCCATACTGCTGTCATTACCTGTTAAACATACAGGCAGCTCCATACTGCTGTCATTACCTGTTATGCAGCCAGCTCCATACTGCTGTCATTACCTGTTATACAGTCAGCTCCATGCTGCTGTCATTACCAGTTATACAGCCAGCTCCATACTGCTGTCATTACCTGTTATACAGTCAGCTCCATACTGCTGTCATTACCTGTTATACTTACAGCCAGCTCCCTACTGCTGTCATGACCTGTTATACAGCCATCTCCATACTGCTGTCATTACCAATTATACAGTCAGGTCCATGTTGCTGTCATTACCTGTTATGCAGCCAGATCCATACTGCTGTCATTACCTGTTATACAGTCAGCTTCATACTGTTGTCATTACCAATTATAAAGTCAGCTCCATACAGCTGTCATTACCTGTTATACAGTCAGCTTCTTACTGCTTTCATTACCAGTTTTACAGTCAGCTCCATACTGCTGTCATTACCAATTATACAGTCATCTCCATACTACTGTCATTTCCTGTTATAAAGCCAGCTCCATGCTGCTGTCATTACCTGTTATACAGCCAGCTCCAAACTGCTGTCATTACCTGTTATACAGTCAGCTCCATGCTGCTGTCATTACCAATTATACAGTCAGCTCCATACTGCTGTCATTACCTGTTATATAGCCAGCTCCATACTGCTGTCATTACCAATATTAGAGTCAGCTCCATACTGCTGTCATTACCAATTAGACAGTCAGCTCCATATCCTGTTATTACCAATTATACAGTTAGCTCCATACTGCTGTCATTACCTGTTATGCAGCCAGCTCCATTCTGCTGCCATTACTTGTTATACAGTCAGCTCCATGCTGCTTTCATTACCTGTTAAACAGCCAGCTCCATACTGCTGTCATTACCTGTTATGCAGCCAGCTCCATACTGCTGTCATTACCTGCTATACAGCCAGCTCCATACTGCTGTCATTACCTGTTATACATACAGACAGCTCTACACTGCTGTCATTACCTGTTATGCAGCCAGCTCCATACTGCTGTCATTACCTGTTATACAGCCAGCTCTATACTGCTGTCATTAACTGTTATACATACAGACAGCTCTACACTGCTGTCATTACAAGTTATACAGCCAGCTCCATGCTGCTGTCATTACCTGTTATACAGCCAGCTCCATACTGCTGTCATTACCTGTTATACAGTCAGCTCCATGCTCCTGTCATTACCAATTATATAGTCAGCTCCATACTGCTGTCATTACCTGTTATGCAGCCAGCTCCATACTGCTGTCATTACCTGCTGTACAGCCGGCTCCATACTGCTGTCATTACCTATTATACATACAGACAGCTCTACACTGCTGTCATTACCTGTTATACAGCCAGCTCCATACTGCTGTCATTACCTGTTATACATACAGACAGCTCTACACTGCTGTCATTACCTGTTATGCAGCCAGCTCCATACTGCTGTCATTACCTGTTATACAGCCAGCTCCATACTGCTGTCATTACCTGTTACACAGCCAGCTCCATGCTGCTGTCATTACCTGTTATACAGCCAGCTCCATAGTGCTGTCATTACCTGTTCTACAGCCAGCTCCATACTGCTGTCATTACCTGCTATACATACAGACAGCTCTACACTGCTGTCATTACCTGTTAGACAGCCAGCTCCATACTGATATCATTACCAGTTTTGCAGTCAGCTCCATACTGCTGTCATTACATGTTCTATAGTCAGCTCCATACTGCTGTCATTACCTGTTATACAGCCAGCTCCATGCTGCTGTCATTACCTGTTATACAGCCAGCTCCATACTGCTGTCATTACCTGTTATACAGCCAGCTCCATAGTACTGTCATTACCTGTTATACAGCCAGCTCCATACTGCTGTCATTACCTGTTATACAGCCAGCTCCATAGTGCTGTCATTACCTGTTATACAGCCAGCTCCATACTGCTGTCATTACCTGTTCTACAGCCAGCTCTATACTGCTGTCATTACCTGTTATACAGCCAGCTCCATAGTGCTGTCATTACCTGTTATACAGCCAGCTCCATACTGCTGTCATTACCTGTTATACATACAGACAGCTCTACACTGCTGTCATTACCTCTTATAAAGCCAGCTCCATACTGCTGTCATTAACTGTTATACAGCCAGGTCCATACTGCTGTCATTACCTGTTATACAGTCAGCTCCATGCTGTTGTTATTACCAATTATATAGTCAGCTCCATACTGCTGTCATTACCTGTTATGCAGCCAGCTCCATACTGCTGTCATTACCTGCTGTACAGCCAGCTCCATACTGCTGTCATTACCTGTTATACATACAGACAGCTCTACACTGCTGTCATTACATGTTATACAGCCAGCTCCATACTGCTGTCATTACCTGTTATACATACAGACAGCTCTACACTGCTGTCATTACCTGTTATGCAGCCAGCTCCATGCTGCTGTCATTACCTGTTATACAGCCAGCTCCATACTGCTCTCATTACCTGTTATACAGCCAGCTCCATGCTGCTGTCATTACCTGTTATACAGCCAGCTCCATACTGCTGTCATTACCTGTTCAACAGCCATCTCCATACTGCTGTCATTACCTGTTATACATACAGACAGCTCTACAATGCTGTCATTACCTGTTAGACAGCCAGCTCCATATTGCTGTCATTACCAGTTTTACAGTCAGCTCCAAACTGCTGTCATTACATGTTCTATAGTCAGCTCCATACTGCAGTCATTACCTGTTATACAGCCAGCTCCATGCTGCTGTCATTACCTGTTATACCGCCAGCTCCATACTGCTGTCATTACCTGTTATACAGCCAGCTCCATACTGCTGTCATTACCTGTTATACAGTCAGCTCCATGCTGCTGTCATTACCAATTATACAGTCAGCTCCATACTGCTGTCATTACCAATCATACAGTCAGATCCATACTGCTGTCATTACCAGTTTTACAGTAAGCTCCATGCTGCTGTCATTACGTGTTCTACACTCAGCTCCATATTGTTGTCATTACATATTCTACAGCCAGCTCCATACTGCTGTCATTACCAATTATACAGTCAGCTCCATACTGCTGTCACTAGATGTTCTACCGTCAGTTCCATACTGCTGTCATTACCTGTTATACAGCCAACTCAATACTGCTGTCATTACCTGTTCTACAGCCAGCTCCATACTGCTGTCATTACCTGTTCTACAGCCAGCTCCATACTGCTGTCATTAGCTGTTATACAGTCAGCTCCATGCTGCTGTCATTACCTGTTATGCAGCCAGCTCCATACTGCTGTCATTACCTGTTAAACATACAGGCAGCTCCATACTGCTGTCATTACCTGTTATGCAGCCAGCTCCATACTGCTGTCATTACCTGTTATACAGTCAGCTCCATGCTGCTGTCATTACCAGTTATACAGCCGGCTCCATACTGCTGTCATTACCTGTTATACAGTCAGCTCCATACTGCTGTCATTACCTGTTATACTTACAGCCAGCTCCCTACTGCTGTCATGACCTGTTATACAGCCATCTCCATACTGCTGTCATTACCAATTATACAGTCAGGTCCATGTTGCTGTCATTACCTGTTATGCAGCCAGATCCATACTGCTGTCATTACCTGTTATACAGTCAGCTTCATACTGTTGTCATTACCAATTATAAAGTCAGCTCCATACAGCTGTCATTACCTGTTATACAGTCAGCTTCTTACTGCTTTCATTACCAGTTTTACAGTCAGCTCCATACTGCTGTCATTACCAATTATACAGTCATCTCCATACTACTGTCATTTCCTGTTATAAAGCCAGCTCCATGCTGCTGTCATTACCTGTTATACAGCCAGCTCCAAACTGCTGTCATTACCTGTTATACAGTCAGCTCCATGCTGCTGTTATTACCAATTATACAGTCAGCTCCATACTGCTGTCATTACCTGTTATATAGCCAGCTCCATACTGCTGTCATTACCAATATTAGAGTCAGCTCCATACTGCTGTCATTACCAATTATACAGTCAGCTCCATATCCTGTTATTACCAATTATACAGTTAGCTCCATACTGCTGTCATTACCTGTTATGCAGCCAGCTCCATTCTGCTGCCATTACTTGTTATACAGTCAGCTCCATGCTGCTTTCATTACCTGTTAAACAGCCAGCTCCATACTGCTGTCATTACCTGTTATGCAGCCAGCTCCATACTGCTGTCATTACCTGCTATACAGCCAGCTCCATACTGCTGTCATTACCTGTTATACATACAGACAGCTCTACACTGCTGTCATTACCTGTTATGCAGCCAGCTCCATACTGCTGTCATTACCTGTTATACAGCCAGCTCCATACTGCTGTCATTAACTGTTATACATACAGACAGCTCTACACTGCTGTCATTACAAGTTATACAGCCAGCTCCATGCTGCTGTCATTACCTGTTATACAGCCAGCTCCATACTGCTGTCATTTCCTGTTATACAGTCAGCTCCATGCTCCTGTCATTACCAATTATATAGTCAGCTCCATACTGCTGTCATTACCTGTTATGCAGCCAGCTCCATACTGCTGTCATTACCTGCTGTACAGCCGGCTCCATACTGCTGTCATTACCTATTATACATACAGACAGCTCTACACTGCTGTCATTACCTGTTATACAGCCAGCTCCATACTGCTGTCATTACCTGTTATACATACAGACAGCTCTACACTGCTGTCATTACCTGTTATGCAGCCAGCTCCATACTGCTGTCATTACCTGTTATACAGCCAGCTCCATACTGCTGTCATTACCTGTTACACAGCCAGCTCCATGCTGCTGTCATTACCTGTTATACAGCCAGCTCCATAGTGCTGTCATTACCTGTTCTACAGCCAGCTCCATACTGCTGTCATTACCTGCTATACATACAGACAGCTCTACACTGCTGTCATTACCTGTTAGACAGCCAGCTCCATACTGATATCATTACCAGTTTTGCAGTCAGCTCCATACTGCTGTCATTACATGTTCTATAGTCAGCTCCATACTGCTGTCATTACCTGTTATACAGCCAGCTCCATGCTGCTGTCATTACCTGTTATACAGCCAGCTCCATACTGCTGTCATTACCTGTTATACAGCCAGCTCCATACTGCTGTCATTACCTGTTATACAGCCAGCTCCATACTGCTGTCTTTACCTGTTATACAGTCAGCTCCATGCTGCTGTCATTACCATTTATACAGTCACCTCCATACTGCTGTCATTTCCTGTTATACAGCCAGCTCCATACTGCTGTCATTACCAATATTACGGTCAGCTCCATACTGCTGTCATTACCAATTATACAGTCAGCTCCATGCTGCTGTCATTACATGTTATACAGCCAGCTCCATACTGCTGTCATTACCTGTTATAGAGTCAGCTCCATGCTGCTGTCATTACCTGTTATACAGCCAGCTCCATACTGCTGTCATTACCTGTTATACAGTCAGCTCCATACTGCTGTCATTACCTGTTATACATACAGACAGCTCCATACTGCTGTCATTACCTGTTATACAGCCAGCTCCATAGTGCTGTCGTTACCTGTTATACAGTCAGCTCCATACTGCTGTCATTCCTGTTATACAGCCAGCTCCATACTGCTGTCATTACCAATTATACAGTCAGGTCCATGCTGCTGTCATTACCTGTTATGCATCCAGCTCCATACTGCTGTCATTACCTGTTATACAGTCAGCCTCATACTGCTGTCATTACCTGTTATACAGTCAGCTCCATGCTGCTGTCATTACCTGTTATACAGCCAGCTCCATACTGCTGTCATTACCAATTATACAGTCAGCTTCATACTGCTATCATTAGATGTTCTACAGCCAGCTCCATTCTGCTGTCATTACCTGTTACGCAGCCAGCTCCATACTGCTGTCATTTCCTGCTGTACAGCCAGCTCCATACAGCTGTCATTACCTGTTATACATACAGACAGCTCTACACTGCTGTCATTACCTGTTATACAGCCAGCTACATACTGCTGTCATTACCTGTTATACATACAGACAGCTCTACACTGCTGTCATTACCTGTTATGCAGCCAGCTGCATGCTGCTGTCATTACCTGTTATACAGCCAGCTCCATACTGCTGTCATTACCTGTTATATAGCCAGCTCCATGCTGCTGTCATTACCTGTTATACAGCCAGCTCCATACTACTGTCATTACCTGTTCTACAGCCAGCTCCATACTGCTGTCATTACCTGTTATACATACAGACAGCTCTACACTGCTGTCATTACCTGTTAGACAGCCAGCTCCACACTGCTGTCATTACCTGTTATACAGTCAGCTCCATGCTGCTGTCATTACCTGTTATACAGCCAGCTCCATACTGCTGTCATTACCAATTATACAGTCAGCTCCATACTTCTGTCATTACCTGTTATACAGCCAGCTCCATACTGCTGTCATTACCTGTTATACAGCCAGCTCCATACTGCTGTCTTTACCTGTTATACAGTCAGCTCCATGCTGCTGTCATTACCATTTATACAGTCACCTCCATACTGCTGTCATTTCCTGTTATACAGCCAGCTCCATACTGCTGTCATTACCAATATTACGGTCAGCTCCATACTGCTGTCATTACCAATTATACAGTCAGCTCCATGCTGCTGTCATTACATGTTATACAGCCAGCTCCATACTGCTGTCATTACCTGTTATAGAGTCAGCTCCATGCTGCTGTCATTACCTGTTATACAGCCAGCTCCATACTGCTGTCATTACCTGTTATACAGTCAGCTCCATACTGCTGTCATTACCTGTTATACATACAGACAGCTCCATACTGCTGTCATTACCTGTTATACAGCCAGCTCCATAGTGCTGTTGTTACCTGTTATACAGTCAGCTCCATACTGCTGTCATTCCTGTTATACAGCCAGCTCCATACTGCTGTCATTACCAATTATACAGTCAGGTCCATGCTGCTGTCATTACCTGTTATGCATCCAGCTCCATACTGCTGTCATTACCTGTTATACAGTCAGCCTCATACTGCTGTCATTACCTGTTATACAGTCAGCTCCATGCTGCTGTCATTACCTGTTATACAGCCAGCTCCATACTGCTGTCATTACCAATTATACAGTCAGCTTCATACTGCTGTCATTAGATGTTCTACAGCCAGCTCCATTCTGCTGTCATTACCTGTTACGCAGCCAGCTCCATACTGCTGTCATTACCTGCTGTACAGCCAGCTCCATACAGCTGTCATTACCTGTTATACATACAGACAGCTCTACACTGCTGTCATTACCTGTTATACAGCCAGCTACATACTGCTGTCATTACCTGTTATACATACAGACAGCTCTACACTGCTGTCATTACCTGTTATGCAGCCAGCTGCATGCTGCTGTCATTACCTGTTATACAGCCAGCTCCATACTGCTGTCATTACCTGTTATATAGCCAGCTCCATGCTGCTGTCATTACCTGTTATACAGCCAGCTCCATACTACTGTCATTACCTGTTCTACAGCCAGCTCCATACTGCTGTCATTACCTGTTATACATACAGACAGCTCTACACTGCTGTCATTACCTGTTAGACAGCCAGCTCCACACTGCTGTCATTACCTGTTATACAGTCAGCTCCATGCTGCTGTCATTACCTGTTATACAGCCAGCTCCATACTGCTGTCATTACCAATTATACAGTCAGCTCCATACTTCTGTCATTACCTGTTATACAGTCAGCTCCATGCTGCTGTCATTACCTGTTATACAGCCAGCTCCATACTGCTGTCATTACCTGTTATACAGCCAGCTCCATACTGCTGTCATTACCTGTTATACAGTCAGCTCCATGCTGCTGTCATTACCTGTTATACAGCCAGCTCCATACTGCTGTGATTACCTGTTATACAGCCAGCTCCATACTTCTGTCATTACCTGTAATACATTCAGCTCCATGCTGCTGTCATTACCAATTATACAGTCAGCTCCATACTGCTGTCATTTCCTGTTATACCGCCAGCTCCATACTGCTGTCATTACCAATATTACAGTCAACTCCATACTGCTGTCATTACCAATTATACAGTCAGCTTCATACTGCTGTCATTAGATGTTCTACAGCCAGCTCCATTCTGCTGTCATTACCTGTTACGCAGCCAGCTCCATACTGCTGTCATTACCTGCTGTACAGCCAGCTCCATACTGCTGTCATTACCTGTTATACATACAGACAGCTCTACACTGCTGTCATTACCTGTTATACAGCCAGCTACATACTGCTGTCATTACCTGTTATACATACAGACAGCTCTACACTGCTGTCATTACCTGTTATGCAGCCAGCTCCATAGTGCTGTCATTACCTGTCATTCAGCCAGCTCCATAGTGCTGTCATTACCTGTTATACAGCCAGCTTCATAGTGTTATCATAAGCTGTTATACAGCCAGCTCCATAGTACTGTCATTACCTGTTATACAGCCAGCTCCATACTGCTGTCATTACTTGTTATACTCCACAAAAAACAAAAAAACAAATGAAGCAACACAACAGGATAGAAAAAATTCTTTTCTTTACTGGATTCTGGTACCTTGGCCTTTGCCTTCACATGGAATAATAATGTAAAGCACAAACCAGTATAAATACACACCCCACATAATCAATCATATCAATTAAACAATTAATCAATCAAATATGAATATGTCACTTCTTAAAGAAATATACATATATATAGATATATATACATGTATATACATATAACATATACACATATATAATATAATAACATACACATATGTGCGCACACAGAATACAAAAAAATAAATATTTTGTATCATACATCTAAATTCATACCATTAGGAAATAGTGTTCCATAGTTTACAATAAATCTAGATTCCATATTCATTAATTTTGTTTGAAAATTTATATTGCTTTCTCCCATTCCCCATGGTCTTGCCAGAATACTAAATTTGAAACCAGTTTGTTCTCCATTGTGAAATTGATGAAAGTGGCTTGCAACTGGACTATCAAGTCTACTGTTCCTAATATCCCCCAGATGTTCCAAGATTCTTAACTTAACCCTACGTTTCGTTTGTCCTATGTACCATTTTTGTTTAACACAATTACACCCAATAATGTATACCACCCCAGAGGAATTGCAGTCAAAATGATCTAGTGCATGGTATATTAACTCAGGTGCTTCTTCTAATGAGGGATCGACTCAAAGAAAAGGCCGAAATCGCGTTTCCAACCTAGAGGGAATAAAATATACTAATGGACTAACAATAATAAGGTCTGTTTTACGAGACCAAGTCTTCGTTGTTTACAATGTCTCTTGTAATGTAGTTAATACCACTTCTTGCCATGACAGTTTAAATATAGTTAATCTATCAGATTGTTTGATAACTGAAAGTATGTGTAATGTTTTATACAAGGGCACGAAATTCATACCACATACATTCCTTCACTAGCGGAGGTTCTTTTGGAGGTTAAGGCCTTCTGTAGAAAATTGTATTTAAAAGTTTACTTTCACAGACAAAAACGGATATTGGTCTTAATGAGAATTTTGATGACAATGGCGATGTTGCAAATGACTCAATTTTGAATAGTTCATTAATGGATATTTCCATTTATGAAAATGAAATAATTGATATTCATGATGACGTTGAAAATATGGTGAATGTGAACGTCAATAACGCCAGTAGGATGTTTGAATATAACACAGGGTATGGCAAACTTACTATTCCTAAGGTTCCATATGTCAGTGATTTCAATCCTGCTAGAAATAATTCTTGCATAAGTTTTTTTGAAAAAGCTTTACACAAGCTGGTTATTGTCATTACCTGTTGTGTTGCTTCATTTGTTTTTTTGTTTGTTGTGGAGACTTCGATTTGGATACCAGTGATCCAGAAGTTTATTTTTCTTGATTACTTATACTGTCAGCTCCATGCTGCTGTCATTACATGTTATACAGCCAGCTCCATACTGCTGTCATTACCTGTTATACAGTCAGCTCCATGCTGCTGTCATTACATGTTATACAGCCAGCTCCATACTGCTGTCATTACCTGTTATACAGTCAGCTCCATGCTGCTGTCATTACCTGTTATACAGCCAGCTCCATACTGCTGTCATTACCAGTTATAGTCAGCTGCATGCTGCTGTCATTACCAAATATACAGTCAGCTCCATAATGCTGTCATTACCTGTTATACAGCCAGCTCCATACTGCTGTCATTACCAGTCATACAGTCAGATCCATACTGCTGTCATTACCAGTTTTACAGTCAGCTCTATACTGCTGTCATTACCTGTTATACAGTCAGCTCCATACTGCTGTCCTTACCTGTTATACAGTCAGTTCCATGCTGCTGTCATTACCTGTTATGCAGCCAGGTCCATACTGCTGTCATTACCTGTTATACAGTCAGCTCCATACTGCTGTCCTTACCTGTTATACAGCCAGCTCCATACTGCTGTCATTACCTGTTATACAGTCAGTTCCATGCTGCTGTCATTACCTGTTCTACAGCCAGCTCTATACTGCTGTCATTACCTGTTATACAGTCAGCTCCATACTGCTGTCCTTACCTGTTATGCAGCCAGCTCCATACTGCTGTCATTACCAATTATACAGTCAGTTCCATGCAGCTGTCATTACCTGTTATGCAGCCAGGTCCATACTGCTGTCATTACCTGTTATACAGTCAGCTTCATACTGCTGTCATTACCAAGTATACAGTCAGCTCCATACTGCTGTCATTACCTGTTATACAGTCAGCTTCATACTGCTGTTATTACCAGTTTTACAGTCAGCTCCATACTGCTGTCATTACCAATTATACAGTCAGCTCCATACTGCTGTCATTACCTGTTATACAGCCAGCTCCATGCTGCTGTCATTACCTGTTATACAGCCAGCTCCATACTGCTGTCATTACCTGTTATTCAGTCAGCTCCATGCTGCTGTCATTAACAATTATACAGTCAGCTCCATACTGCTGTCATTTCCTGTTATATAGCCAGCTCCATACTGCTGTCATCACCTGTTATACAGCCAGCTCCATACTGCTGTCATTACCAATATTACAGTCAGCTCAATGCTGCTGTCATTACCAATTATACAGTCAGCTCCATGCTGCTGTTATTATCAATTATACAGTCAGCTCCATACTGCTGTCATTACCTGTTATACAGCCAGCTCCATACTGCTGTCATTGCCTGTTTTACAGTCAGCTCCATACTGCTGTCATTACCTGTTCTACAGCCAGCTCCATACTGCTGTCATTACCTGCTATACAGCCAGCTCCATACTGCTGTCATTACCTGCTATACATATAGACAGCTCTACACTGCTGTCATTACCTGTTATACAGCCAGCTCCATACTGCTGTCATTACCTGTTATACATACAGACAGCTCTACACTGCTGTCATTACCTCTTATAAAGCCAGCTCCATACTGCTGTCATTAACTGTTATACAGCCAGGTCCATACTGCTGTCATTACCTGTTATACAGTCAGCTCCATGCTGTTGTTATTACCAATTATATAGTCAGCTCCATACTGCTGTCATTACCTGTTATGCAGCCAGCTCCATACTGCTGTCATTACCTGCTGTACAGCCAGCTCCATACTGCTGTCATTACCTGTTATACATACAGACAGCTCTACACTGCTGTCATTACATGTTATACAGCCAGCTCCATACTGCTCTCATTACCTGTTATACATACAGACAGCTCTACACTGCTGTCATTACCTGTTATGCAGCCAGCTCCATGCTGCTGTCATTACCTGTTATACAGCCAGCTCCATACTGCTCTCATTACCTGTTATACAGCCAGCTCCATGCTGCTGTCATTACCTGTTATACAGCCAGCTCCATACTGCTGTCATTACCTGTTCAACAGCCAGCTCCATACTGCTGTCATTACCTGTTATACATACAGACAGCTCTACACTGCTGTCATTACCTGTTAGACAGCCAGCTCCATATTGCTGTCATTACCAGTTTTACAGTCAGCTCCAAACTGCTGTCATTACATGTTCTATAGTCAGCTCCATACTGCAGTCATTACCTGTTATACAGCCAGCTCCATGCTGCTGTCATTACCTGTTATACCGCCAGCTCCATACTGCTGTCATTACCTGTTATACAGCCAGCTCCATACTGCTGTCATTACCTGTTATACAGTCAGCTCCATGCTGCTGTTATTACCAATTATACAGTCAGCTCCATACTGCTGTCATTACCAATCATACAGTCAGATCCATACTGCTGTCATTACCAGTTTTACAGTAAGCTCCATGCTGCTGTCATTACGTGTTCTACACTCAGCTCCATATTGTTGTCATTACATATTCTACAGCCAGCTCCATACTGCTGTCATTACCAATTATACAGTCAGCTCCATACTGCTGTCACTAGATGTTCTACCGTCAGTTCCATACTGCTGTCATTACCTGTTATACAGCCAACTCAATACTGCTGTCATTACCTGTTCTACAGCCAGCTCCATACTGCTGTCATTACCTGTTCTACAGCCAGCTCCATACTGCTGTCATTAGCTGTTATACAGTCAGCTCCATGCTGCTGTCATTACCTGTTATGCAGCCAGCTCCATACTGCTGTCATTACCTGTTAAACATACAGGCAGCTCCATACTGCTGTCATTACCTGTTATGCAGCCAGCTCCATACTGCTGTCATTACCTGTTATACAGTCAGCTCCATGCTGCTGTCATTACCAGTTATACAGCCAGCTCCATACTGCTGTCATTACCTGTTATACAGTCAGCTCCATACTGCTGTCATTACCTGTTATACTTACAGCCAGCTCCCTACTGCTGTCATGACCTGTTATACAGCCATCTCCATACTGCTGTCATTACCAATTATACAGTCAGGTCCATGTTGCTGTCATTACCTGTTATGCAGCCAGATCCATACTGCTGTCATTACCTGTTATACAGTCAGCTTCATACTGTTGTCATTACCAATTATAAAGTCAGCTCCATACAGCTGTCATTACCTGTTATACAGTCAGCTTCTTACTGCTTTCATTACCAGTTTTACAGTCAGCTCCATACTGCTGTCATTACCAATTATACAGTCATCTCCATACTACTGTCATTTCCTGTTATAAAGCCAGCTCCATGCTGCTGTCATTACCTGTTATACAGCCAGCTCCAAACTGCTGTCATTACCTGTTATACAGTCAGCTCCATGCTGCTGTCATTACCAATTATACAGTCAGCTCCATACTGCTGTCATTACCTGTTATATAGCCAGCTCCATACTGCTGTCATTACCAATATTAGAGTCAGCTCCATACTGCTGTCATTACCAATTAGACAGTCAGCTCCATATCCTGTTATTACCAATTATACAGTTAGCTCCATACTGCTGTCATTACCTGTTATGCAGCCAGCTCCATTCTGCTGCCATTACTTGTTATACAGTCAGCTCCATGCTGCTTTCATTACCTGTTAAACAGCCAGCTCCATACTGCTGTCATTACCTGTTATGCAGCCAGCTCCATACTGCTGTCATTACCTGCTATACAGCCAGCTCCATACTGCTGTCATTACCTGTTATACATACAGACAGCTCTACACTGCTGTCATTACCTGTTATGCAGCCAGCTCCATACTGCTGTCATTACCTGTTATACAGCCAGCTCCATACTGCTGTCATTAACTGTTATACATACAGACAGCTCTACACTGCTGTCATTACAAGTTATACAGCCAGCTCCATGCTGCTGTCATTACCTGTTATACAGCCAGCTCCATACTGCTGTCATTACCTGTTATACAGTCAGCTCCATGCTCCTGTCATTACCAATTATATAGTCAGCTCCATACTGCTGTCATTACCTGTTATGCAGCCAGCTCCATACTGCTGTCATTACCTGCTGTACAGCCGGCTCCATACTGCTGTCATTACCTATTATACATACAGACAGCTCTACACTGCTGTCATTACCTGTTATACAGCCAGCTCCATACTGCTGTCATTACCTGTTATACATACAGACAGCTCTACACTGCTGTCATTACCTGTTATGCAGCCAGCTCCATACTGCTGTCATTACCTGTTATACAGCCAGCTCCATACTGCTGTCATTACCTGTTACACAGCCAGCTCCATGCTGCTGTCATTACCTGTTATACAGCCAGCTCCATAGTGCTGTCATTACCTGTTCTACAGCCAGCTCCATACTGCTGTCATTACCTGCTATACATACAGACAGCTCTACACTGCTGTCATTACCTGTTAGACAGCCAGCTCCATACTGATATCATTACCAGTTTTGCAGTCAGCTCCATACTGCTGTCATTACATGTTCTATAGTCAGCTCCATACTGCTGTCATTACCTGTTATACAGCCAGCTCCATGCTGCTGTCATTACCTGTTATACAGCCAGCTCCATACTGCTGTCATTACCTGTTATACAGCCAGCTCCATAGTACTGTCATTACCTGTTATACAGCCAGCTCCATACTGCTGTCATTACCTGTTATACAGCCAGCTCCATAGTGCTGTCATTACCTGTTATACAGCCAGCTCCATACTGCTGTCATTACCTGTTCTACAGCCAGCTCTATACTGCTGTCATTACCTGTTATACAGCCAGCTCCATAGTGCTGTCATTACCTGTTATACAGCCAGCTCCATACTGCTGTCATTACCTGTTATACATACAGACAGCTCTACACTGCTGTCATTACCTCTTATAAAGCCAGCTCCATACTGCTGTCATTAACTGTTATACAGCCAGGTCCATACTGCTGTCATTACCTGTTATACAGTCAGCTCCATGCTGTTGTTATTACCAATTATATAGTCAGCTCCATACTGCTGTCATTACCTGTTATGCAGCCAGCTCCATACTGCTGTCATTACCTGCTGTACAGCCAGCTCCATACTGCTGTCATTACCTGTTATACATACAGACAGCTCTACACTGCTGTCATTACATGTTATACAGCCAGCTCCATACTGCTGTCATTACCTGTTATACATACAGACAGCTCTACACTGCTGTCATTACCTGTTATGCAGCCAGCTCCATGCTGCTGTCATTACCTGTTATACAGCCAGCTCCATACTGCTCTCATTACCTGTTATACAGCCAGCTCCATGCTGCTGTCATTACCTGTTATACAGCCAGCTCCATACTGCTGTCATTACCTGTTCAACAGCCAGCTCCATACTGCTGTCATTACCTGTTATACATACAGACAGCTCTACACTGCTGTCATTACCTGTTAGACAGCCAGCTCCATATTGCTGTCATTACCAGTTTTACAGTCAGCTCCAAACTGCTGTCATTACATGTTCTATAGTCAGCTCCATACTGCAGTCATTACCTGTTATACAGCCAGCTCCATGCTGCTGTCATTACCTGTTATACCGCCAGCTCCATACTGCTGTCATTACCTGTTATACAGCCAGCTCCATACTGCTGTCATTACCTGTTATACAGTCAGCTCCATGCTGCTGTCATTACCAATTATACAGTCAGCTCCATACTGCTGTCATTACCAATCATACAGTCAGATCCATACTGCTGTCATTACCAGTTTTACAGTAAGCTCCATGCTGCTGTCATTACGTGTTCTACACTCAGCTCCATATTGTTGTCATTACATATTCTACAGCCAGCTCCATACTGCTGTCATTACCAATTATACAGTCAGCTCCATACTGCTGTCACTAGATGTTCTACCGTCAGTTCCATACTGCTGTCATTACCTGTTATACAGCCAACTCAATACTGCTGTCATTACCTGTTCTACAGCCAGCTCCATACTGCTGTCATTACCTGTTCTACAGCCAGCTCCATACTGCTGTCATTGGCTGTTATACAGTCAGCTCCATGCTGCTGTCATTACCTGTTATGCAGCCAGCTCCATACTGCTGTCATTACCTGTTAAACATACAGGCAGCTCCATACTGCTGTCATTACCTGTTATGCAGCCAGCTCCATACTGCTGTCATTACCTGTTATACAGTCAGCTCCATGCTGCTGTCATTACCAGTTATACAGCCAGCTCCATACTGCTGTCATTACCTGTTATACAGTCAGCTCCATACTGCTGTCATTACCTGTTATACTTACAGCCAGCTCCCTACTGCTGTCATGACCTGTTATACAGCCATCTCCATACTGCTGTCATTACCAATTATACAGTCAGGTCCATGTTGCTGTCATTACCTGTTATGCAGCCAGATCCATACTGCTGTCATTACCTGTTATACAGTCAGCTTCATACTGTTGTCATTACCAATTATAAAGTCAGCTCCATACAGCTGTCATTACCTGTTATACAGTCAGCTTCTTACTGCTTTCATTACCAGTTTTACAGTCAGCTCCATACTGCTGTCATTACCAATTATACAGTCATCTCCATACTACTGTCATTTCCTGTTATAAAGCCAGCTCCATGCTGCTGTCATTACCTGTTATACAGCCAGCTCCAAACTGCTGTCATTACCTGTTATACAGTCAGCTCCATGCTGCTGTCATTACCAATTATACAGTCAGCTCCATACTGCTGTCATTACCTGTTATATAGCCAGCTCCATACTGCTGTCATTACCAATATTAGAGTCAGCTCCATACTGCTGTCATTACCAATTAGACAGTCAGCTCCATATCCTGTTATTACCAATTATACAGTTAGCTCCATACTGCTGTCATTACCTGTTATGCAGCCAGCTCCATTCTGCTGCCATTACTTGTTATACAGTCAGCTCCATGCTGCTTTCATTACCTGTTAAACAGCCAGCTCCATACTGCTGTCATTACCTGTTATGCAGCCAGCTCCATACTGCTGTCATTACCTGCTATACAGCCAGCTCCATACTGCTGTCATTACCTGTTATACATACAGACAGCTCTACACTGCTGTCATTACCTGTTATGCAGCCAGCTCCATACTGCTGTCATTACCTGTTATACAGCCAGCTCCATACTGCTGTCATTAACTGTTATACATACAGACAGCTCTACACTGCTGTCATTACAAGTTATACAGCCAGCTCCATGCTGCTGTCATTACCTGTTATACAGCCAGCTCCATACTGCTGTCATTACCTGTTATACAGTCAGCTCCATGCTCCTGTCATTACCAATTATATAGTCAGCTCCATACTGCTGTCATTACCTGTTATGCAGCCAGCTCCATACTGCTGTCATTACCTGCTGTACAGCCGGCTCCATACTGCTGTCATTACCTATTATACATACAGACAGCTCTACACTGCTGTCATTACCTGTTATACAGCCAGCTCCATACTGCTGTCATTACCTGTTATACATACAGACAGCTCTACACTGCTGTCATTACCTGTTATGCAGCCAGCTCCATACTGCTGTCATTACCTGTTATACAGCCAGCTCCATACTGCTGTCATTACCTGTTACACAGCCAGCTCCATGCTGCTGTCATTACCTGTTATACAGCCAGCTCCATAGTGCTGTCATTACCTGTTCTACAGCCAGCTCCATACTGCTGTCATTACCTGCTATACATACAGACAGCTCTACACTGCTGTCATTACCTGTTAGACAGCCAGCTCCATACTGATATCATTACCAGTTTTGCAGTCAGCTCCATACTGCTGTCATTACATGTTCTATAGTCAGCTCCATACTGCTGTCATTACCTGTTATACAGCCAGCTCCATGCTGCTGTCATTACCTGTTATACAGCCAGCTCCATACTGCTGTCATTACCTGTTATACAGCCAGCTCCATACTGCTGTCATTACCTGTTATACAGCCAGCTCCATACTGCTGTCTTTACCTGTTATACAGTCAGCTCCATGCTGCTGTCATTACCATTTATACAGTCACCTCCATACTGCTGTCATTTCCTGTTATACAGCCAGCTCCATGCTGCTGTCATTACCAGCTCCATACTGCTGTCATTTGCTGTCATTACCTATACAGTCAGCTCCATGCTGCTGTCATTACATGTTATACAGCCAGCTCCATACTGCTGTCATTACCTGTTATACAGTCAGCTCCATGCTGCTGTCATTACCTGTTATACAGCCAGCTCCATGCTCCATACTGCTGTCATTACCTGTTATACAGTCAGCTCCATACTGCTGTCATTACCTGTTATACATACAGACAGCTCCATACTGCTGACATTACCTGTTATACAGCCAGCTCCATAGTGCTGTCATTACCTGTTATACAGTCAGCTCCATACTGCTGTCATTACCTGTTATACAGCCAGCTCCATACTGCTGTCATTACCTGTTATACAGTCAGCTCCATGCTGCTGTCATTACCTGTTATGCATCCAGCTCCATACTGCTGTCATTACCTGTTATACAGTCAGCTCCATACTGCTGTCATTACCTGTTACTGCTGTCATTACCTGTTATACAGCCAGCTCCATACTGCTGTCATTACCAATTATACAGTCAGCTTATACTGCTGTCATTACCTGTTCTACAGCCAGCTCCATTCTGCTGTCATTACCTGTTACGCAGCCAGCTCCATACTGTGTCATTACCTGCTGTACAGCCAGCTCCATACAGCTGTCATTACCTGTTATACATACAGACAGCTCTACACTGCTGTCATTACCTGTTATACAGCCAGCTACATACTGCTGTCATTACCTGTTATACATACAGACAGCTCTACACTGCTGTCATTACCTGTTATGCAGCCAGCTCCATGCTGCTGTCATTACCTGTTATACAGCCAGCTCCATACTGCTGTCATTACCTGTTATACAGCCAGCTCCATACTGCTGTCATTACCTGTTATACAGCCAGCTCCATACTGCTGTCATTACCTGTTCAACAGCCAGCTCCATACTGCTGTCATTACCTGTTATACATACAGACAGCTCTACACTGCTGTCATTACCTGTTAGACAGCCAGCTCCACACTGCTGTCATTACCTGTTATACAGTCAGCTCCATGCTGCTGTCATTACCTGTTATACAGCCAGCTCCATACTGCTGTCATTAACTGTTATACAGTCAGCTCCATACTGCTGTCATTACCTGTTATACAGTCAGCTCCACTCCATACTGCTGTCATTACCTGTTATACAGTCAGCTCCATGCTGCTGTCATTACCTGTTATACAGCCAGCTCCATACTGCTGTCATTACCTGTTATACAGTCAGCTCCATACTGCTGTCATTACCTGTTATACAGCCAGCTCCATACTGCTGTAATTACCTGTTATACAGCCAGCTCCATACTGCTGTCTTTACCTGTTATACAGTCAGCTCCATACTGCTGTCATTTTATACAGCCAGCTCCAAGCTCCATACTGCTGTCATTACCAATATTACAGTCAACTCCATACTGCTGTCATTACCAATTATACAGTCAGCTTCATACTGCTGTCATTAGATGTTCTACAGCCAGCTCTATTCTGCTGTCATTACCTGTTACGCAGCCAGCTCCATACTGCTGTCATTACCTGCTGTACAGCCAGCTCCATACTGCTGTCATTACCTGTTATACATACAGACAGCTCTACACTGCTGTCATTACCTGTTATACAGCCAGCTACATACTGCTGTCATTACCTGTTATACATACAGACAGCTCTACACTGCTGTCATTACCTGTTATGCAGCCAGCTACATGCTGCTGTCATTACCTGTTATACAGCCAGCTCCATACTGCTGTCATTACCTGTTATACAGCCAGCTCCATACTGCTGTCATTACCTGTTATACAGCCAGCTCCATACTACTGTCATTACCTGTTCTACAGCCAGCTCCATACTGCTGTCATTACCTGTTATACATACAGACAGCTCTACACTGCTGTCATTACCTGTTAGACAGCCAGCTCCATACTGCTATCATTACCTGTTATACAGTCAGCTCCATGCTGCTGTCATTACCTGTTATACAGCCAGCTCCATACTGCTGTCATTACCAATTATACAGTCAGCTCCATACTTCTGTCATTACCTGTTATACAGTCAGCTCCATGCTGCTGTCATTACATGTTATACAGCCAGCTCCATACTGCTGTCATTACCTGTTATACAGCCAGCTCCATACTGCTGTCATTACCTGTTATACAGTCAGCTCCATGCTGCTGTCATTACCTGTTATACAGCCAGCACCATACTGCTGTGATTACCTGTTATACAGCCAGCTCCATACTTCTGTCATTACCTGTAATACATTCAGCTCCATGCTGCTGTCATTACCAATTATACAGTCAGCTCCATACTGCTGTCATTTCCTGTTATACCGCCAGCTCCATACTGCTGTCATTACCAATATTACAGTCAACTCCATACTGCTGTCATTACCAATTATACAGTCAGCTCCATGCTGCTGTCATTACCAATTATACACTTAGCTCCATACTGCTGTCATTACCTGTTATGCAGCCAGCTCCATTCTGCTGCCATTACCTGTTATACGGTCAGCTCCATGCTGCTGTCATTACCTGTTATACAGCCAGCTCCATACTGCTGTCATTACCTGTTATGCAGCCAGCTCCATACTGCTGTCATTACCTGTTATACAGCCAGCTCCATACTGCTGTCATTACCTGTTATACATACAGACAGCTCTACACTGCTGTCATTACCTGTTATACAGTCAGCTCCATACTGCTGTCATTACCTGTTCTACAGCCAGCTCCATACTGCTGGCATTACCTGTTATACATACAGACAGCTCTACACTGCTGTCATTACCTGTTTTGCAGCCAGCTCCATACTGCTGTCATTACCTGTTATACAGCCAGCTCCATACTGCTGTCATTACCTGTTATACAGCCAGCTCCATACTGCTGTCATTACCTGTTCTACAGCCAGCTCCATACTGCTGTAATTACCTGTTATGAAGCCAGCTCCATACTGCTGTCATTACCTGTTATACAGCCAGCTCCATACTGCTGTCATTACCTGTTATACATACAAACAGCTCTACATTGCTGTCATTACCTGTTATACAGTCAGCTCCATACTGCTGTCATTACCTGTTCTACAGCCAGCTCCATACTGCTGGCATTACCTGTTATACATACAGACATCTCTACACTGCTGTCATTACCTATTTTGCAGCCAGCTCCATACTGCTGTCATTACCTGTTATACAGCCAGCTCCATACTGCTGTCATTACCTGTTATACAGCCAGCTCCATTCTGCTGTCATTACCTGTTCTACAGCCAGCTCCATACTGCTGTAATTACCTGTTATGAAGCCAGCTCCATACTGCTGTCATTACCTGTTATACAGCCAGCTCCATACTGCTGTCATTGCCTGTTATACATACAGACAGCTCTACACTGCTGTCATTACCTGTTATACAGTCAGCTCCATACTGCTGTCATTACCTGTTCTACAGCCAGCTCCATACTGCTGGCATTACCTGTTATACATACAGCCAGCTCCATACTGCTGTCATTTCCTGTTATACAGCCAGCTCCATACTGCTGTCATTACCTGTTCTACAGCCACCTCCATACTGCTGTCATTACCTGTTATACAGCCAGCTCATACTGCTGTCATTACCTGTTATACATACAGACAGGTCTACACTGCTGTCATTACCTGTTATACAGCCAGCTCCATACTGTTGTCATTACCTGTTATACAGCCAGCTCCATACTGCTGTCATTACCTATTCTACAGCCAGCTCCATACTGCTGTCATTACCTGTTATACATACAGACAGCTCTACACTGCTGTCATTACCTGTTATGCAGCCAGCTCCATGCTGCTGTCATTACCTGTTATACACCCAGCACCATACTGCTGTCATTACCTGTTCTACAGCCAGCTCCATAGTACTGTCATTACCTGTTATACATACAGACAGCTCTACACTGCTGTCATTACCTGTTATACATCCAGCTCCATACTGCTGTCATTACCTGTTATACATACAGACAGCTCTACACTGCTGTCATTACCTGTTATACATCCAGCTCCATACTGCTGTCATTACCTGTTCTACAGCCAGCTCCATAGTACTGTCATTACCTGTTATACATACAGACAGCTCTACACTGCTGTCATTACCTGTTATACATCCAGCTCCATACTGCTGTCATTACCTGTTATACAGCCAGCTCCATGCTGCTGTCATTACCTGTTATACACCCAGCACCATACTGCTGTCATTACCTGTTCTACAGCCAGCTCCATACTGCTGTCATTACCTGTTATACATACAGACAGCTCTACACTGCTGTCATTACCTGTTATACATCCAGCTCCATACTGCTGTCATTACCTGTTATACAGTCAGCTCCATGCTGCTGTCATTACCTGTTATACAGCCAGCTCCATATTGCTGTCATTACCTGCCATTCTTTCAAGCATCACTTTAAATCTCCATCCCATATGATTATTGTCCACTTCTTTTTCCTCACATCACCATCATTTTGGGTTGTCCCAATGATGGCAAATGCCACCTATGTAACAGCTATGTAACAGTATGCTGCTCTCTCACTGGTAATGATACTTTGAAAAAACATTGAATCCAAAGATCTACGCAGTTGTTGTCAGACATCCCACACCCTACTTTTTTTTTAACATTTCTCACTGAGCTTATAGAATCATATTACTTCTTCTTCCTCTCAAATCAGTATATATGTCCCCATCCTTCCTTTTTAGCATACCCTCAGCCAGCTGATTTTCCATTAGCACCTTCTTTATTCCCTGCCCATCCTTCCTCTTTCCTTTTGACATATACCTTACTGATTACTCCCCTACATACTAACTAATCTTTTGTTCTCAGCCCAAAAGACACTTTGCATTCTCAGTGCACATACACTGGACTCCGCGCACCATTCATATGTTTTATAAGTCTTAACACTCTTTCATTCCAGTCTTTGAATATACTTATTATGTGCTGCTGCCTCCAAAAAAGATTGTTTCTTTAATCCTCCTATCATCTTCCAAACCCTTGCATCTAATCTTATTCTTTAAGGCTCTCTCATCCTTTGCACTGCACTCACTGCTGCAGCATACCTCTTAAACTGAGGCATAACCCACCCTCCTATTCCCTTTCTGGTCCAGTCTTTCCCTGCCTCTCCTGCTTCGCCTTACTCTCCATACAAACCTATCAAACACACTCTCCATTTCACCCAGCCATTATGTCACTGGTTTATTCGGCATGTGCTCCAAGCCACCATATTAAATGGGTCTGTATCAGATTATCGAAAGCTGACAAGTTTGAAGCACTAAACTTCGAACTTGCAACATCTAATTCTTACAATGTTGAAAGTAAAAAAAAAAAAACACTAAATACTCACAACAAAAAAAATGCTCTATGCAGGGGGGCAAGCCCCCCTGCACCCCCACACCCCGCTTCTTAAATATACCAACTCTGAGAATGCACTATAGTATAGTAAAGGAAAATCTTCCCTTCCCGCACTCTAAGATGATCTTTGTTCTAAGTTTCGACGTTGTCAGATTTCAAAGTTGCAAGTTCGAAGTTTAGTGCTTCGAACTTGTCAGCTTTCGATATTATGATATAGACCCTATTAAATTACTACCACTTCTATTCTCCCACTCAACATGTTCAGCCTACTGGCCCATTTGTCCAGCACTCTTTTCATTGTGTCCTTTTACTTCTCCCACTGTTTCCTCCTTATTTCTCTTACCATCAGCGATACTTTTACTAGTAGGTATTTCACCCCCTCTTTGACTACAACAACTTCGTCATGATTTGTAAAACTCCTTCTCTCCCCTTGGATGACATACCAGGTTTGATTCTTTTCCAAACTCCTGACAAAACTACAGCACCTAAGGTACCGTCTCTTATATGTCCTCCAGGAATAATAAACAGTCAACACTGAAAAAATATATGCTACTTTTCTTACCTATCCTTCCCCAACTTTCTATCAGTCTGTTTTACTTCAGTGTCAATTTTCCATAAGCATAATAAAGAGCCTCAGTGATACCAGGCATCCCTGCCTTGTTTGTCTATCTAGCACTACCTTATCTGTCAAATCCCTATTTATTCTAATTTGAACATTTGCCCTCATACGTAGTGTTCTAATACTCTGTATAGCCCTTTGTTCTCCCAGTCACTGCTACAGGGTTTCAGTACACATTTACTTTTACTTTGCCAAAAGCCTTCTGAATATTTATGAACATCACCATACCCAATTTTATCCTACACACACCATTAATTTTGGCAGTAGTGTATCTAACCCAGCTGTATACATCCTCACTATAATTTTGACAATACTATTGCATAAAAAATGATGTACAATTAGCTGGGTCATCCTTTCCCCTTCTCCTTATACAACACCAACATTTCTGCCTGCAGCATTGATTCCAGCATCTCCCCTTCTTTCCAAATTTCACAAAGCAAGTTTGCCAAATACTCTCCTACCTTTACTCCTAGTAATTTGTAATAATCAGTTGGGAAATCTTCCAGCCTAGATGTGTTAGCTTTCTTCATATGCTTACTCAGAGGATCCACCTCTCCCACGCTTACCTTTTTGCCCATCCATTCCCTGCCTACCCCTCTAGGTTCTGCCCATGTCATTCCTCAAACTTCATACAATCTAATTATCTTCTTGCATAACATTACACATAACATTTGCTAAATTATTATTCTTCCTAAATTGTTCTTCTGTCTTTATTTTGGGTCAGAGTCCTGCTTTGATTTGTTTCTATTTCAGCCAGCCATGCTCTCTTCCTTTAATCAGGTTTATGCACTAATAACTTCACATCTGTTTTATTTTTCCACCTGCCTCCTCTCTAATCAGTGCCTGCTTATATGTAGTCATTTTTAACTCCTCCATTTCCTCATGCAGCTCCGTAATCCAGTCTACCCTAATCCTTTCCTCTTCATCTGTGTGCTCCTCCTCTTCATTCACACCAATCTGGTCCTGCTACAACAGCATTTCTGACATGGATTTAGAGCTTCATAAATTTTAAAGAGCAGAGTCACTCCATACACCACAGTCATCTTGGTGATACCCATGCTCATATGGCACTTCCTGCATCCATATCAGGCCAAGGATGAATTTACAAGCTCCCATCCAATTGTTAAGGTTTGCCTTAAAGGAATCAAGGGATTGAAGTCTTTAGCCTGACTGTTTGTGGAACCATTTGTTTTATGAAGGTATTGGAGATAAAGGAGAGTTGATTCATTAAAATCCCAGAATGCTGTGCTATGCATATCTCCTAAGCAGGGCTCTGTAACAGACAAACTAAAAGGGATACAGCTTCAAGCTGAAAGTATTTAATCCATTGATCTTTTTAGTTAGGAACCCTTATGACCTTTCTAGCTGTATGATGTGTTTGGTTAGGTATACATGAAAAGGAGCACTATATTCTACAAATTGTGTGAGTAGGACAGTGTATAGAGAAATGAAAACATTTCTTTACCTGAATGATATACCTTTAGTAATTAATTAATGTGGAAAGAAGGCTTTCCTGATTGTTATTGTTATGTGGTGTTCAAAGCACAGGCAATGTAAATGTACTGAGATCTCTGAAGACCATATAAGTGTGAAGTGGGGTGTTGTTTACACTGTTAGTTGTCAATATATCTTTCTCAAAGGTGATAATGCTTCATTTCTTTGCATATAATTTAAACCTGCTTATAACATACCATTAACTTGTAAGATTTATCCACTGCTATAGTAACATGTTTCAGATGCTGAGCAAATAACAACCAACTTGCAGACACAGGTAACATTTAGTTCACACGTTCATAGTATATAGTTAGTTATATGTCCGGGTTAGTGGTTTTGTCATCTTTTTTGATGTCCTGTGTATTCCATCACTTCTGTCCTCCATGTAGCCTTGATTCTGTCCCACATATTAACTCTTATTTCTCACTTTTCTGAGTTATCCCTTTGAATTTAATGGAATTTAATCACCATCTCTACAGTCCATCCTTAACCACTTTCCCTAATATTGTAATTAAGGAATGGAGAGCCCACATTCCACCTTTCAATAGTAGTAATCTTCAGTTAGTGCTTCTGTTTTGTTCCTGGTGAGAAGGAGTGCATGGACATTATTTCATACAGACTTCTCATCACCAGAAAGCCTGATAACTGCTTCAGAGGAGCTAGGTTGGAATTTGTGCTATTGTTTTGCTCCTGGTTACAGAGGGGGCAAAGGGTCATTGATTCCTGTCTGTGTGGGACCTTTCTGATTAATCTGGTTGCTATTCAAGGCATCTGCCAGGAAAAGGCTAAAATAAGTTTACAGACCTCATCCATCATCTTGGAGGAGACTGCTGATCACCAAAGTGCCTGTGCCCTGTTCTATCTTCAGATTAGTGCTACTGTTTTGCTTCTGGTGAGAGAAGAAGCAGTGAGACACTGAATTCCAGCAGTGTGGTGAGACCAGCATTAGTAGTAGCCAGGCAGTAGCCATTTAGGTGAATCTCCACTATTCATCATTGTTAGCAAAGCTAACAATTTATTTTAAATAAGTGCTGCTTGATTAGCTACTGGCTAACTTCAGAGTATCTCCCTAAATACTTCATTACTTGGTCCTCATGGTCTACTACAGTAGTTTCTCTCAAGTGTTTGGCAAGTGCCTTGTATAATACAAGCACCTTGAGTTGACATTTTTCCTGTAAACACACCTTTGATATTTCACCCATACCTAGTTGTGCATAAGACAACTAGTCTGAGCAGTGACAAGCACTGTCCCCAGAGTTACTAACCAGATACCACTGCCTTTACTCTATGTTCTCAAACTAACCATATAATCAATAAAAATGGGTCTGTGCCACTGATATGACATTTCCTATTATCTCTGTTGCTAGTTTGGTGGATAGGCATCCTGAGAGAATGTGGAAATTGGCTAATCTTCACTGACAACCAGCTAATTCTCAAACAAACTTATAAGATATGTAAGCGATGTAGTTGCACAATGTCACAAGAAGCAAACCTTTAACATGAAGTCACTTCTAATGTAAATCAAGTTGTTGGTATTGTACATTCTGTACCCATCACACACAGCAGAAAGCAATGATCCACATGTGTAGAGGCACTTAAATGCAACCTTTCTAAACCCCAAAGACCTCCTACATGAAGCACACAGAACAAATGCCCTCAGCAGCCCCAAATGCATTCTTTAAAAACAACACCCACATCAACACATACAGCCACATCTCATAGAGCCTCTACTTCTAAGCCCATATGGCAAGTCACCACACAAGTCAGCATTCTGGAAATTGGAGACTCCATTGTGAGACACACTGATGTCCCTTCACCAAGCTGACTAAGGAGAAAGTCCCTGTCAGTTGCTAATCAATGCAGGATCCTCCATATTATGCATGCACTCAGGTTGTTGGACCAAAAGTACCAGTATAATTCAGTCATAGTCCATGTGCATGTAAATAACCTGAGACATACCTCCCTAGACTATATGAGGAAAGATGTCATAGAGCTCTTGGAATATGTGTCCAAGGCTGGCATAAGCCTAGCATTCATAGGATCATAGGAGGTTATTAAGCTAATAGCCCTAGGCCCCTAACAAGCCTAGCCAAGTTCAACTCATGTTCCCAAGGGTGTCTGGTTTAAGCAGACACTAAAATCAGCACCTATTGCCCCTGTTCAAGATGGACACAGGTGGAACCCCCGAGGTGATTTCTGGGTTACCCATGTAATCATCCAAATTACACTTAAATAGGGCCAATGAGGGGCTTTATTTAATATTAATAGGAAGCTTGTTCCAAAAGTGGGGCATCCTCTGTGAGACAAATCTGTCTCTCCAGCAAGTTCAGTTGATATCACATACCAGGTTAAGGTCTTTTGAACGAGTGACCCATATGTGTCATTTGACTTGCGAAAGTGCAGTATTTCTATTAAAGCTGGGTCAGAGACTGCTGTGTATGCAAGGTACAGGTCACTTCTGAGTAGTCTGTATCATACAGAGTAAAGTGACAATGATTTCAATCTGTTTGCCTAAGACAATCTTGAAGACCCTGAATTTCCTTGTAAGGAAACTTTGTGGTCTATCCAATTGCTGCAGGTGTTTGGAAAGGAACATACCAAAGGGAGCATTGTACTCTATTATTGGACTGATGAAGAAAGAGTACAGGGGGTTATAACCTCTTTTCACTGGAGGCAATGCCGCTATTTATCAGATGAGCAATATAAAATGCCCTTCTTATTGCTGTGGAGACATGGTCATTGAAATTAATGTTTCTGTCAACCTGTGTGCCCAGATATCTCACCACTGACTGTGTGCGTAGGTTATTGCTATTGATGTGGTAGTTTGCAGGAACATCATTCTTGCCGAAGGGGATGACAATACATTTTTTTGCATTAAGTTTAAGACCATGACTTAAGCACCAGTCATTAGTCTGCGTAAAACCTTCTTGCAGGATGTTGACATCACTAGAGGTTTCAATGATCACTCCCAGTTTGCAGTTATCAGCAAACTTTGTCAGCCACAGTCCTTTAGTTTTAGTCTATAATGTAGATTCCAAACAATAGAAGTCCCAGAGCCAATTCATGTGGAACACCACTGGTTACGGGTCTGCTGGAGGAGGTGAAGTCTCCTATTTTGACTGTATGAGTTATATCAGTCAGCCAGTTTGCAACCCACCTGACAATATATGGGTTGATACCCATTTTTTTTTAATTTCCCCAAGTCTTTTGGGTTTCTAATACCATGATATGAATGGACCCCATTCCTAAGTCAAAGTGCAATTAAAGTTCATGAAATTAGTATTGTTTCACTCTTTGGTGTCAGCCAGAAAGCTCTTCGCAGCACTCGCAATGTGCCTAATAATAATTCCTTCTGCAATTCATATGGGGTAACCTGTATTGGTAACATATCTAAATACAATTTCAGATTCCTTTTTATAAGACCCATTGCTCCTTCTACTATTGGAACTGTCTGGATATCTCTCTTCCACATTGTTCTCACTTCTGCCTGCAAATCCTGCTATTTTATGACTTTGTGTCTCTCTGTACGCAAGGCACTGTAGTCAGTGGGTGTGGCGATTTCAATGATGAATGTTACTTTTGTCTTTTTTTTCATGCTACCCAGCTGGGTGAGTTTATCAATGATGCCTGAGTAGGGGAATTGTGTCAAAGGCTTTAGCTAAGTCTAGGTAGGCTGTATGCACAGATTTGCCATAATCTAGGACTCTGTCTCAACGAAGTTCACCAAGTTTAACAGGCTTGATCTCCCCTTGACAAAGCCAAACTGGGAGGGATCAAGCATTTGGAGATTTCCTATATCTTTGTTAGTAAGGTCCAGGATGATTTGTTCCATGGCCTTGCAGATAAGGCTGGTCAGGCTAATGGGTCTATAGTTTCCAGGGTCCATGGATGCACCCCTTTTGTGCAAAGGGATGATGGTAGCTATTTTCCATTCTGCTGGGATGAAGCCACTGCTTAGGTTGTGATTGAAAAGTGTGCCCAGTGGTGATGTTAATTCCTGTTTTAACCCATGTAGAACACACCCCAGGATGTTATGTCATCCCATAGAGGCTGTGTTTCTGGCCTTGGAGATGGCATTTAAAATTTGCTCCTCTGAGATACTTGGTGGGGACAGGTGTTAGGGATGCTTTGGGGTATATGTGGTGGGGACAGGGGAGTGAAGTTTTCACTAAACCTGTCAGCCAGCAGGTTTGCTATATTCACAGGTTCTGTATATGTAGTACCATTAACTATGAGTTAAGCACAAATCTGGGCCTTCCCTTTGAAGTTACAGATGTAACTAAAGAATGCCTTGTGGTTACCCTTAGTTAGGTAAGCTAATTTGGATTTGTAGTTAGCTTTGGAAGACTTCACTAGGAGTCTTATTTGCTTGTTTAAGTTGAGGAGGGAGTGTTTCCAGTCCTGAGACCCCTCCTTCCTGCTCTTAGACAGCAATTTCTTTCTCCTGTTGTTGTTGTATCTTTCGGCTTTTCCTGGTTAGGGGTCACCACAGCGGAACTCCGGTCTGCTAATGATTGGCAGTAGATTTTTACATACCGACTTGCCAGGCCTGATGCACAACCTTCAGTGAAGGTATGCCCATTCACGCATGTCTCCACACAGAAGACGCTTTAGCTAAGAATCAAACAGGACAACGTCTTACTGTGAGGCGACAATGCTACCGCAGCACCACCCTAGTTTTCCACCAGGCAGGTTTGTTTTTCCTTGAAGATCTTGCTTTGGATATATCAGGTACAGCAGAGTCAATACAATTGTACAGGTGCTTGTATAACCTATTAGTGTATAACGCAGCATAGGTGTCTGTTCCATCAGTGGGGGAGGAGTTATGAAGCTATTTATGCTGTCACATAAGAGGTTGAAGTTGGCCTTGGAGAAGTTTTTTAGTCCAGTTGTTGCTAAAGGGGGGGGGGGGTGTCTTGGGTTATAGATACTTCTAGTAAGACTGATTTGTGGTCAGATCTCACCAGGCATGGCAACATACTGGGGGTGGTGCAGCAGTTTCCCATGTTGGTGAGAACCAGGTCCAGGATGTTTGTGCCCCTTGTAGGTGTCTCAACCAGCTGGTCCAGGACATTGGAGTTAACAAAGTCCAGGAACCTTTTGGCAACTGAGTTAGAGCATGTATAATTTACCTGTCTATGGACGGGTAATTAAAGTCACCCAAAACCAGGGTGTTTTGTTGTATCTTGATTGATTCAAGTAGATTCCAGTAGTCTAAGTGGACGTCCTGATTCATAGAAGGGGTCCTATAGCTGGCAATGACCTGAAGAGGGGTCTTACCTACAGTCAATTGCACCTGAAGTAATTCAAGGGAATCATGCAGTTTAACCAATCTAGAGGTGTATTTATCTTTAATGAATATTCATATACTACCTCCTTTAATTCTCATGCCTTTAGTTTGTGTTCTGAACTTGAGGAAGTAAATGTAACCTGGTATAGTTGGGGTGCACTCCACAGCCTTAAACCAAGTCTCAGTGTCTGCACAATTATCAGCATCTTCCAGGGAGAGGACTGCTTCCAGTGAATGCAATTTCTGGTTTAGACTCCTAGCATTTAGTAGCATAACCTTGAGGTTGTTTTTAGAGGGTATTTTTATGTCAGGAATTTTGTTCTTGTGACATTACCTAAAAAAGGCACTATAGAGATAGCAAGAGGCTTAGCTAGTAACCAAAATCCTAGGGGTGACAGATGAAGACCATCTTTGGCAAAGCATCGAGGTCTATTGATCATGTCATCCCAGGCTGACAGATACTGGATCCCCTTTAAATGACACTAGCAACTAAGCCAATTGTTAAAGTCAATCATTTTTTTTTTTTGTATTGAGGTATCATCCTAGGCGAAGTTAAAATGCTGCTTAAGACTAGGGACACACCTGCCTGTGACACATAATCAGAGAGGTCACTCATATCTTTCTTCATATATAGTCCAGTGAACTACATCTCAAGTCATTCACACCAACATGGACTATGACAGAGTCATAAGAGTGCCTGTTGTTGAAAGACTTGAGTGCGTGTGTTATGTGGCGGATCCTGGCATGTGACAGACAGCTGACCATTACCTTTTCCTTATCCAACCTGGTAAGAGTGATATGTGTGTGTATCACAAGTGAGTTGCCTATGACTAAGATGTTTGTTTTGTGTTATGCCTTAGGGGCTTGACTGGTGAGACACTGGTGTGCAATATATTATATGTACTGTGCTCTGCAGAGGATGTATTATGTGAAGCATGCTTGGGTTTGTGTTTGAGAGGTCTCTGATGTTTAGGTAAGCATCTTGTAAGGACCTCCTCATATGTAGGTTTATGTGTTGTTGGTTTGGTAGGTGCTGGAGGTGAGGTGTGCATGCTGGCAACTTGCTTAATATTAGATGAACTGACTGGTAAGGTAGAGAGCCTGGATTCTAGGTTCTTGATATAGATGCATCTCTCACATAATGAATTTGTGTGGACTAGAAGAAGTGGGTTGTCAGTGTACATGAGGCAATTACTACATTGCCTCATGATGCCCATATAGATCAGACTGGCTGGAAATACTGTGGGAAATTGTCCGTCTATAATGCTAGGCATGTTAATGTGGTCAGAAAACAAGGAGAGTACAGGAAGGTCCAGGTAAAGCAGAGGACAGGAGAAATGGACATTCTACTTTCTACAAGGATGATGCCACAATACAAACAGGAGATGACTGATTATAATAACTGGCTTAGTTTCTGGTGTAAATCTAATGGATGCAATATTTGTCAGCATGGAAGGAGATAGTCAACAGACTACACTAATTTGCCAGGGATTGCCTGCACCTCTCCCCTCTTAGACTTTCAAATGTTGGATAAAACACTGTTCTTCCTAATAGTGTCCTTTTTAGACAGTGCCAATTTAACAATCGTTGTGACATAGCAAATAAAAACAAATACAATCTGAAGGAGTTACTGCTCAATGTTAGCAGTCTAGACAAGAAACTCCACCACCGCAAGCTCTCCTCACCTTAGAGAATGCTGACATCTGTGCAGCCACTGAGACACAGTTTAAAGTCTCAGACAGCAAACCGGCAGTGCAAGGATATAATGAATTCCACACAGCTACTATAAGGGCAGGGACTAAAGATGTAGGTGTCTAGATTTACATAAAAATATATATATACCTCAAGGCTAGTCAAACAGAATGATGCATTTGAACCATTCCATGTTCAAATAACCATAGACTAAATCCCATATCACTTCCTTGCAAGTTATAGGTCCTCTACTATGACCCAGGAAACTCATAACACATATTTAAATTTACTGGAGATACTCACCATCCAACCCAACACCATATTCATGGGCAACTTTAATTACTCCACTATTAACTGAGAATCATATACAACACTAAACATACAGGCACATATGTTCCTGGACTTTGTAAATGCAAACTGCCTGGACCAGATTGAAAGTACGCTGACCAGAGGACCAAACATACTGGATGTGGTCCTCATTAATATGGGAGATTGTTGCCACCCCCCTAGTGTAATTTTTTTCTCTGGCAAGGTCAGTCCACAAAATGGTATCTTTTGAGGTAAAAGTAAAACTCAGACCCCAGATAACCCAGGAATGTTCAGGAACTACTCTAAGGCTAATTTCCTATTAAGTGATAACCCCCCCCCCCCAAACTATGAGAACACTATTGCCTACATGGAACTGCTCACAGAAACTATATACAAGCATGTTAATAGCTGCATAGAGGCAGCTGGACCCACCAGGAATAAGTACAGAACTAATTCAAAAAACAGGCTACCCCAGTAGAATCACAACATCAATAGGCTATAACAGAAGGAAAAAAGTATGGCAAAAATCCAGATATGTAGCACCCAGAAGAATAAAAATCATTCTCAACAAACTAAACAAATAGCTCAGATAACATATAAAGTCTATTGAAGTAAATCTGGCCTCCCAGGCCAAGGACAACCACAAGGCATTCTGTAGCTTAGTCTGCAACATCAAAAACAATACACAATTGTGTGCAAAGAAAATTGTTAATGGAGTTACCTACACAAAACAGAAGACATAGCAAACCTACTGGCAGACAAATTCAGTTCTAACTTTTTGTCCCCCCCCCCCCACCAGCCTCCTCTCAGGAGATACCATCAGATATAACTCACCTAACTATCACTAGGGAACAGGTCCTCAATGTACTCTCTAAGACATAGATCACTGCATCAATAGGCCCCGACAATATCCCAGGCTGCCAACACAACCTGTCAGGCTGTCTGGAATCACAATTTAACAGTAGTACCAAAATGGGTGTTTACCTTATGAATGAAGAATGCGACCATCATCCCTCTGCACAAAGGTGGGCCATCTACAGATCTTGGAAACTACAGAAAAACTCAAAAGTATTACAAAAAACATTTTATAACAATAATTTTACAATCTTCAAAGATAATACAAAAACATCTGCAGTTCAAATAATTATATCAAATTAGACATAATGAGAAAATATTGGTTGGTAATAGATACAAGTTACATGACAATGATTTAATATTTAGAGAAATTTTAGCTAGTTTATAGAGAAAGTAAATGTAAGTTATTATAATACAAACTGGAATTGCAATATGAAATGAGAGAAAAGCAGTCTTATAGTATATTTAGAGAGAAAGCCAGGGGAGAGAAATGACATAAGTAAGGAAGTGAGTGAAGAAGGGAGACTAAGGACATGTAAGGTATGAATAGGTATTTGTTCACATTTAAGTCTAAAATTTATCCTGGCGTTCAACAAGAGCAGAAACAGATTTTGGCTAGGGAGTCCTTTAGATTGGTTTTGAAGGGTGGAATGGGGGGGGGGGGTATTGACCTGATGGATACAGGCAAGGAGTTTCAGGCTTTAGTAACATGGCAAGAATACAGAAAATGCCCAGCAGATTTGATAGGTTTGTGGACAGACAGGAGTTTTTATCACTGGATCATAATGGCTAGGAACATAGTTGCATAGAAGTTATTTAGTGCTGGAGAAGCAGAATGATGCTGGATAATTTTATAGATGGCAAGAATCTTTGTATATGTAAGCTGATGGGGTGGTTCTAACCAGTTTAGGTCTTTTAGTGCTATACAGTAGTGGGATCTGAATGGGATACTTGATGCAAATTTTACATATTTGCTATAGTATTGCTCAATTTTTAATGTTTGTGAAGCCTGGAGGTTAGTAAGGATGGGAGCACCATGAAGAAGTGTGGGGAGGAGATAAATAATGGCAAATGTCATTTTGCTTGCATCAGTGAGAAAGTTTTTTGTCTCTGTAAAGCATCCTTATTTTTTTATCAGTTTTTCTTATGCAATTTTGTATACGCAAGTCAAATTGAAGATTATCGTCTACTATCATCCCTAACAATTTGCTATGAGAAGTGACTTCAATGGTCATATTATCATGAGAAAGGACTTTACATTTTGTTTTTTCATGAGAGAGGGATTTGGGGAAAAAGTAGTAGTTTAATGTTTTAGGGCTGAGCACGAGTTGTTGAGTTAGAAAACCATGGTTCTGTGACTTAAAGCTTCCTGAATAAGTTTTTGGAGGTGTGCCACATTGTCAGATGTGCAAATGAGTGTAGAGTCATCTGCGTACTGTATTAGGGAGGCCTGTTGTGTAGATAGGTGGAGGGTGTTGGTGACAATGTTACAGAGGAGGGGACCAAGGATACAGCATTGTGGTACATCAGTGGTGATGGGGAGGTATGCAGAGAGGTTGGAGTGCTATTTCTATTCAATATACGCTGTTTACTGGATTATACAGTCCCACTACAGTCTAGGTCTCTGCATTCCATTTCTCCTCCCCCAATCTCCTCTTCACTTCACTATTTAGGTGCTTCACCCCAATGGTCTTTTTGTACACCACAGGGATACAGGGTTAGCTCACCTAAGTGTAATTTAGTTATAAAAAGTGATTTTCCAAAAACATAGTACTTATAGAGGTGCATTATAATTTTTGCATTATTTATTTATTTTTTTAATTCTTTAACTGAGGTCAAGTACTGATCACAAGTGACCAATTTCAGTCTCAACTCAGGATACATACCAAAAGAAAGACGAAGTAAATGCAAAAATAGAAAGACTGATGCAGTGCAACATTGCAAAGATAATGATACAGTACAAGTGATTAGGTAGATGGTTTACCCATTAATAAACCAATACTGAGTATCCCCATACAGCAACATGATTTAATTAAACTTCCCATGTACCTGTGCTGACTGTCCACCAATTACATCTTGCCAAGTGGAGTACTAATTTTACTTATAACTCCACTATACAGAGAATGTATATTTACGTGGGTCTATGTTAGTTTATCGAAAAACCACATTGCTGAAACCCATATGGTTGGGACCATATGGTCAACAATGCAGTTAATCAAAAACCTGACATACATCCACACAACAGCCGCCTACAAAACAAACAATGTTTTTTGCAGGTTGGCAAGCCCCCTGCACCCTCACAGCCCTGCTAATTATTTATACCAACTCCAAGATCACACTGCTGTGAGAAAAAGGGCTAATTCCCTGATCCCCACTGTGCCACTATTTCAGTCAGAATGGTTCAATGAACCAAATTCTTGATCATATGGGTTTCAACAATTTGGTTCTTCGACCAACTGATGTAGACCCTGGTCTATATTGCCTTAATATGAAACATGTGCATCTGCTAACTCTCTGTTTACAAGAAATAAATGAGCTAAGATTTACATTGTCCATGCATGCATCCTCTGTTTACCATTTGTGAATCTAGATGATAGTCTCCCCTCTTTATTATACCAGGTTAACATTTTCATATATAAAGCACATCAGTCAGGATGTGTAGCTATCTATATGGGAATAACCCTTTGCTCTTACACTAATACATAGTAATAGTTCCATCTTCTTTTATTCACAAAACAATAAAGTTGAACCTGTCTCTTAGTTCTATCTGTCTATCTTCTTACCATTCATACTGCTCTACCACCTCCCCTCCATTGCTATCTATGTCTGCTCTTCTTCTTCTCCCTAGACTCTTTATCTCTACTGGGAATTAAAACATCATTTGCCATAGGCCCCCTTGCAAAAGATTCAGCACTTGCTGGGTTCCACTTCCATGTCCAGCTTGCACTGTAGGGTCTGAGTCTACATCAACTTTTTAAATCCAATTGGCCATGCCATCTGCTAGTGTCTGGGTCTCTCCAGACATTGTTTATCCTCCCCTCAGAGTACTTGTCTGTCTACTTGCTACTCTAATCCACCATGGCTCATTGTTCTTCACCTCTTCCTCCTCCTTTGAGTCACCTCAGCTGCTCCACAATGTAATTATGCTTTCTGTTTCATGGTCCTTTATTTGTGATGTGTCCCTCTCTGCCTGTCCCTTCCCCATCCCTCTGTCTTCTCTGACAGTAGTATTATATGCAGCATTACTTGTCCCTGTCAAAACACGAACTAGTTACTCAGCCATGTCTTCTCCACTTGCACTTTTAGTTGTGCATATTTGTCAGCCCTTCTTCCTTTTCCCAATCAGGGTATCATATTTTGCCCCATTGCTGACTCTGCCATGCCGTTTGCTGCTCTGACATGGAATAACTCTAAACACTCCCATTTCTAACCTGTCCCATCTCTTTTGGTGTTTCTCTTCCTTCTCCTCTGTCAGGGATCATTTGTCCCATCCATTTAACAGTTCCCCTCATTGTTTCAAAATAAAACTTAAATGTCTCCTTTTTAGTGTGGCAGTAATGCATCTTTCCCTGCTACTTGATTTTTATAATTGACAGATTCGCCAGATGGTTTACAACCCCTCCTTTCTTTAGATGCATAACACTTGATCCAGCTATTTGCCAATACACTAGTGTCAAAAGATCACTTCACATTCATACTCTTCATTATCAGGCCCCTCTTCCAGGCAGTCTATCTCAGGATCCATTCTTTCATATTTTGGCAGCCCATCTTGATAATTATGGACCTGTGCCTTACATTTGGGATGCTACTTAGTTTCCCTACAGTGTATGCCCTGTCAATTCTGCATTCAGATCACCACTTAGGATATAGGGAACCTCCAAACACTTGACCCATCTCATTTTAGATATGTTAAGGGCAGGTCTGGATTTACTGCACATCAGCAAGTCAAATGGCATCAGAAATATTCAGTCTAGAGATCTAAACCTTTTCTGCAATATCAGCAAAATGTTTTTTTTTAGGGACATGTATTTCGCAGAGGGTACCACTGCTAAAGAACGTACTCCCCATCCACATAAAACAAAGTTCATCCCTGTTCATTTTCAAGTGCAATGTGGATCTATGGATGAGAAACAGAAAACTTATCCCAGGACTGCCCCTTGGACTACTAATGTACAGATGCAGCTCCTAAATTCTTTATCCCATGCATGGGTCCCCTCAAATTATCTATGGCATGATCCCAATTATTCTCATTAGGGGTAATATATAATTATTGACCATGGGAACCATGTCCTGCATATTCTAGCACTGGCTACAATGACATCCAGTTTCTTAAACTTATGTTATACATGCCGTCTTAAGCTGCCATTTTGCCTTTTTTCCTTCCTCCGTGTAGACTCCACCTTACAGTATATAAGTAAATAATACAATTTGTTGTTTTTTGTTCCTCAAACAATCTAGCCAATATATCATGTTGTTGTTCAGCTTCTTGGGACCCACGTACACTGCCTTTCCTCTTTGGTCTTCCCCATATGCACAACTGTCCATGTAACCACTTCTTTTTTTTCAGACTCTGGTCTGTCCCTTCTCCCTAGGCTAAGTGATGATATACAATGATCCTTTAGTGCCCCTGATGCTTAATCATCTTTCTAATATTAATTACATTGTTTAACTTACAGTTTTCTGCAAGGTGTTTAGCACTCTTTGGATCCGTGCATTCTTTCTCTTACCACTACCTACCATTTGCACATGTTTTGTTTCCCTTCCCACTTCAGATACACATATCCACCATTTCTTCTCATCTTAGACTCCATTCTGCTACTCAGAATACTCCCCTTTCCAATTTCACTATAGTTATTTACACACCTTTTGCTCATACATAGAGTTATTTCTTTGTTGTCCTGCCATCTTGCTCTTCTTCAAAAATTTTATCTGAGTACAAACTACTGTCCTAAGCAGCCTTCTTTCTTGAAGACTCCACAGTGTCCCCTTATCTTATCATTCATCTTTAAATCATTAGTTATATTGCCCACATAAGACCATGTATTCCTATTTACTACAGTGGCCACATGTAGCTCATCATGATTCTGTGCATAGAGGATTATGTACGCACTTTAATATTTGCACTCCTTTATTTATTGTGGTGTCCATCTGCCTGACAACCTTTTTCTTTGTCTTCTACATCAGGCAATTGTTTTATAAGTTTTCCTTTACTTTATTCAGCATAGAGGTCTACTAAAGCATTTCCTGAGCTAAGTCATTTAGAGCTCTTTAAGCAAATGGAATGGATATATAGTCCTTTTTACCAAATCTGTATGGTAATGGTCGTTCTTTATCCCTGTATAAGTAGATTAAAGGAATAGCTTTTTGAGATATAGGAAGTAAAGGTATGGCATTTACTTTGCAGATTTAAGGCATTCTACATCATGAATATTAATGAAGTTTTAAACTCATGGTTTTCTTTGAACTGCTAAAAATAATTTTCTTAAGTTTGCACAAATCAGCCTTAGGGTGTTGCGCCCAATAAAATAGTATGGCACCATGTTGTGCATTGTTGAAAGCTATAATTAGGAATATTATTACCTTGTAGAACATTCTGCACATACATGGCTTGCACAGTGATGTGTGGCATTAACCATGTGTCTGACCTACTGACCTACAACTGAAATGTGCATCCTGACCTACAACTGACTTTGTGCATACTGACCTAGAACAGCCAATGTGCATGTGTTGCAAGTGCTTTATAACCCTGTTGTACAGTTATTTTAAGCATTTAGCATGTGGGTGTCATTTTATAGTTGCCAGTGGGTCAGCTGAGGTTTTAACACCTGTTTGAACTTGTAACATTTCACAAATTTTTATTGTTCACTTTGTGTGCTGTAAATGTCCAGAAAGAATGCAAGAGCAGTCAGCCATCAACTATGGGACACTCAAAGGGGGCAACTAATAAATAAAGAATGTTAGAGCATCCTGACAGCATGGAAGGGAGACATTTTTTTTTGAGGAAGGGGTAATGCTGCTAGTATTAAGAACAAAACTCATACACACATTCTTCTAACAGTTCCATGACAGAAGAAATTAGCTTTGTTGAAGTATTTGCACTGACCATTAATAACTAGCTCAGGTTTTGTTGAAGTATTTGCACTGACCATTAATAACTAACTCAGGTTTTGTTCAAGCATTTGCACTGACCATTAATAACTAGCTCAGGTTTTGCTGAAGCATTTGCACTGACCATTAATAACTAGCTCAGGTTTTGTTGAAGCATTTGCACTGACCATTAATAACTAGCTCACGTTTTGTTGAAGCATTTGCACTGACCATTAATAACTAGCTCAGGTTTTGTTGAAGCATTTGCACTGACCATTAATAACTAGCTCAGGTTTTGTTGAAGCATTTGCACTGACCATTAATAACTAGCTCAGGTTTTGTTCAAGCATTTGCACTGACCATTAATAGCTAGCTCAGGTTTTGTTGAAGCATTTGCACTGACCATTAATAACTAGCTCAGGTTTTGTTGAAGCATTTGCACTGACCATTAATAACTAGCTCAGGTTTTGTTGAAGTATTTGCATTGACCATTAATAACTAGCTCAGGTTTTGTTGAAGCATTTGCACTGACCATTAATAACTAGCTCAGGTTTTGTTGAAGCATTTGCAGTGACCATTAATAACTAGCTCAGGTTTTGTTGAAGCATTTGCACTGACCATTAATAACTAGCTCAGGTTTTGTTGAAGCATTTGCACTGACCATTAATAACTAGCTCAGGTTTTGTTGAAGCATTTGCACTAATCATTGATAAGCTGCTCAAGTTTGATTAAGTTCACATCCACCACATTAATCTGGAAACCTCTTTACAGGGCTATGCCTTTTTATTTACTTCTATCATCAGCTCTGTACAGAATCAATGCATCTATGTCCGTCCCTTTATTGTTCTAGGCATATATTCTCTGACCTTCAGTTTTCCCTTCCTTTGCAAACTAGATGAAGGTTGTGACAGCACTGTTAGACTTGCAGCGGGTCACCATATTAAAAGCTATCACTATTCCTCGATTAGTTATCCCCAATAGCTTGAATTCAATCACCAAATTCCTTACCCAGATAAATGTCACTCATTATCAACTAAATTCCCTCCAATGGTGTCTCTTTGCCCTTATTCTGGAAAGATACAGACTGAACTTTGACTTTAGGTCAGATCACAGACTTTTCATATCCACATAGCTTTCAACCGTCAATCTCCAAAATGTGAAACATTCCCTCTCATAATGTGGAACTAAAAAACCAAAAAAGTGGAACAAGTACCAATACTTCCAATTATAAAGTTCACAGGATGGTTAAAATGTGTTATATTATACTTAGAAAAAAGTTCTTTTTGATGAGATAATATAATCGAATATCATTTACCATCAATAGTAGATAAAAGTTTCTTAACACTGAATGTGGGGCAGAAACTTTCAATGTTGAACGACAAAAAAATGGTATTTTTAAGACTCAGAGTGAGGAACGCTCTTCATTATGAGGTACGCTTGAGAGGTACACATATCCATACATAAATCCAGTAATAGATTTGCTTATTCATGCTTCAACATTCAGGTCGACAAGCTCTGAAAAAGACATACAGTTGCATTGAGACAATTACTACACATTCAATCATTAAAATCCTGTCTCCATGAATGTATCCATTCACTAATTAGACATGTCACTGTAGAATTACATGGACATTTTGTGCTACTCGACATGCGTTCTAATTACAATTTTGAATCGTACTCATGCTACGACACTTAATACAGGTCGTCTGACAATAATACTCAGACTAATTATTTACACTAAACGTTACTGATTTTTTGGTTCAGCCTTTTTCTGATGCTGAAAAAAGATAATATTTATGTTGTACTTTATAGCAATCTTTAACTGTATGATTCTTGTAAAAAATATTAACAAATCATGCTCTTTAAGCCTAATCAATCAAGACAAAATTATTAATGACTCATGCTCTTTAAGACTAATCTTACTGTCGTCTATTTATGAGTATTCATTTTTAATCATTTTTATTTTATACACTCTGCACTAAATCATGTATATTTGGTAAGGGATTAATGACTGTAATTAATGTGTATTGCATCTGTTAAGGTCTGTAGAGCGTGGTGGAATGATATGAAGTGGACCACTGCCAGTACCTCACTAGGCTGTGGGTGCACAAGAAATCCCTGAGATTCACATCATGCATACATGCTTTCATTGATAGCACTGCTATCATAAGGACTAGATGATAGTGCTGCTGAATGCCAGTCAACTCCATTAGTCATAAATATTATATTATTCAGGTATTGAAAACCACTTATTGTGTACTACTCTTACAATACATAGTAAATTGATATGTGACTGATTGTAGGGTTTCTCTGGGCAGGCACTCAGGTGTTTTTAATGGACTACACACACACACACACACACACACACACACACACACACACACACACACACCGATATATATATATATATATATATATATATATATATATATATATATATATATATATATATATATATATATGGTTCCCATTCAGAAGCCTGAAACATCATAAGCCTGAAAATCAAAATCCTGAAACCAAAAGCCTGAAAATTCAGAATCCTGAAAACTCAAAATCCTGAAAGCCCAAAATCCTGAAAGACCAAAATCCTGAAACTCAAAATCCTGAAAACACAAATAATGCTAATATGTCACTATAAAGACACTAATATCTACCAACTGACCCTGACCCTAACCCTAACCCTAAGGTCCGTCACTATCGCACACTCACCTGACCCGCGCCCTAACCCTAACTCACTTAAACCGCGCCTAACCCCAATATTTGTCACTATTGCATACATGCCTAACCTGCGCCCTAACCCTAACTCACTTAAACCGCGCCTAACCCTAAAATAAAACCAACCGCACACTTACCTGACCCCAACGCATGACCTAACACCACAGGGCTAACAATAGCAAAGCCACAATGACATCAGTATGTCTATTTTGTGTTTTCAGGATTTTGAGTTTCAGGATTTTGGTCTTTCAGGATTTTGGGCTTTCAGGATTTTGAGTTTTCAGGATTCTGAATTTTCAGGCTTTTGGTTTCAGGATTTTGATTTTCAGGCTTATGATGTTTCAGGCTTCTGAATGGGAACCATATATATATATATATATATATATATATATATATATATATATATATATATTTTTTTTTTTTTGTCTAGCTATATATACATATATATATATATATACATATTGCTGAAAAATGTTGTTTTACAAATCAGGGCACATTTTCTGTATGCACTGACAGTGACACAGAGATGAAGTCTATGATTTAATTTGGGGACTCTGTTTTATGTCAGGTTGTAATGGGATTATTGCTGAGACATTTGGTATTTACAAAGTGGTTCAAAGCATTTGTTACTCTGACTTTTTAGGCAAATCTAGCTGGAGTAGGGCATAGCCTGAGCTACTGAGCTTCATCCACATGGGGAATAGTGCAGTTTGTTCTTCAGTTATCTCTATGGACATGTTTATATGGGAAAAAAGCTTCCACTTAATATTTATGTTCACATGGGGAACAGTGCAATTTGTTCTTCAGTTATCTCTATGGACATGTTTATATGGGAAAAAAGCTTCCACTTAGTATGTATGCCCACATGGGGAACAGTGCAGTTTGTTCTTCAGTTTTCTCTATGGACAGGTTTATATGGGAAAAAAGCTTCCACTTAATATGTATGTCCACATGGGGAACAGTACAGTTTGTTCTTCAGTTATTTCTATGGGCATGTTTATATGGGAGAAAAGCTTCCACTTAATACATATGTCCACATGGGGAGCAGTGTGGTTTGTTTTTCATTTATCTCCATACACATTTTTATATAGAAGAATAGCTCCCACTAATTATAATAATAATCTATTATTTCAGTATAATTGGCTGGCAGTGTCCTGTGTTTGCCCAGTGATGACTCTCTGTGGCATCAGGATCATTTTGCTGCTACCTTGACAGAATGCTAAAATGCATGTCAATAATTTTCAGAGCTGTAATGCAACTTAGTGGACAGATGTTTGCCTCACGCTTATAGCATTGCTGATTAAGTAATTATAGGTTACTCTTTTTCCGTGATAAATTCATCAGTAAGAGTTTTTTGGAAAGTCAGGTTATCAGCTAGTTCTTGCAGGTGGAATTCGTAACACTGAAAAATAACATAGGGATGTAGTAGTGATACCGGCTCTTCTAAAGAACTAAGTTGTTTATGATTACCTGCAATGATTTGCATATTTATGTAAGTAATTGGCCAATATCTGACATGCCATCATTTTGTGGTTGTAGTTATAAAAATGTGAGTAAACAATGAAGCTAAAAAATCTAACAGCATACCATTAACTTCATATTTTGCAAAACCATTTTCGACTTTAATATGGCTAGTATAAGTAGAAATTAAATTAATTGCAAAACAAATAAGTTTTAGAAAGTGACCAATATATTTCAAGGAAAAAACAAAGTGTAAATAAACACATTCCTCACAGGTATAGACATACTGCCTGGTAGCTGCAACAGCACACCTTAACACCATAAGTGAACGAACTGCTCTGAGTGCATTACCCAGGCTCCAACACATACCCTATCCGGCAAAGCAACAATTGACAAGGGTATGTCTTCCATGCCAGAACAGGAATATAATGTACAGTCAGTTAGATTAAGCATAATTGTCCAGGAGGTTGAAGCCCATGTATTGGGTTATTAAGGGTTCCTCCTACAAAAAGCTTATAGTCTTTATCTGAAAGCATGCATGCTTACAGCAAGCATAAGAAGCGTTTCTAGGAATATTTATTTTTATTCTTTTTCCTTTTTATAGGATCATAGGAAGTCACTAGGCTATTGGCCCCGAGGGCCTTACAAGGCTAGCCAAGAATTTAGCCCATGGCATAGTGGATGTGACAGACTTGCTGGTGACAAATTGATTTTCACTTCTGTTGATATTTATGTTTTATTTAGCTAATCAGATATATAAATATATAAAAAAGCCTTTATTTTTTATGATTCATTTTGATTATTTCTTCAAAACTATTACTTTTATTACTACTTATGAAGTAAACATCATGATTAAACTTGTACGAATTGATATGGCTGGGTTACTGATATTTTACATGTTATGCTATTATAATTTCAGTAATCTTCATTCATTTCTACAACATTTGCCAGTGATTCCAAAAATGCAATATCACAGTTAGTACCTAGGCTTAAGAGTATGAGCTGTTAAGATATTTCATGTTGTCAAGGGTTTGCATTCTTCCATCTCTGTTTGCTGCTGTGTGAATATGATCAAGTCAGTTAACCAAGCACACTACTATCACACTGCTGTGAGAACTTAAGAGTTGCTGTTTATTAAATGTACACAATTTTACTTGCCCAGGGAGCTAAATGATCAGTGTAACAGTGGTATACACCCACCTAGTGCTAATACCACACTGAGGCTCTAAATAAATCATGCAATCACATGGGTGAGCTGCAGAGCAAATATCCTGACTTTGTACACGTGGCGGCTGGTGACATTAATAAAACAGATCTGAAAGAAGTACTACCACACTACCATCAGTATGTGGACATTCCTACAAGGGATGGTAATATCCTGGACAAGGTGCACATAAACATAATGAAAGCTTATAAGGCAACTTCCACAAATGGGAAACTCTGACCATTATACCATCCTGCTATCACCAGCTCACAGACCTGCATTGGTTAGAGAGAAACCCACAGAGAAATAAATCAGGGTATGGCCTGAGGGGGTTATGGAGGCCCTCCAAGACTGCTTTGAAAGAACCATCTAGGATATGTTCAAGGAGGCAGCCATAATGAATCAGCATCTGAACATTTATTTTTATTTTATTTTATATTTGTTAACTGGGAGAGTCCGACTGGATACATGTCCATTTTCAGCAGAGGCCCGGGGAGAAAAGCTTCACATGTACAAAAAGATGAGAGTCAATATTCATGGTTACATTAAAAAATGTAAAATCTTAAAACAATTTCAATACGAGGTTATTTATGTACATGACTACATTGAGGTTTAAGATCATTGTAGGTTTATAGTATTACATATGTACAGCAATCATAGCAAAGCATTTGAGTGTATAGAATGGCATGATACTTAGATTGATGTCACGAGTGACTACCAGGAGAAAAAAGGTGGTTAGTGAGAAAAAGGTGGTTAGTTAAGAGGAGAGTTCTTGGAAATTAGATGCAGAAGGGTTTAAGACATATTTGTAGAAAGGCTAGGATAATAGGATACAAAAAAGGAGGTAATGACAAGGGATTTAAATGGTTAGCATAGGGAGTTAGAAACACAGCATTATAAAGTTGAGCATAGGAAGTTAGGTTAGATTTAGTGAATATTGTTCTAGAGGTTATTGAAAGTAAATATAATTAGGGTGGGTTTAGGTTTAGAAGGTTTATTCCTAATTGAATCATTTACCTTCAAGAGTTGCATGTATGTCGAGTTAGCCTGGGTCTAGACATGGACATAGCCAATGCTTGTTTAGGTGACTCTTTAGGGATATTTTGAATTGGGTTAAGGAGGCTATAGTGGTAAGCTCTGGAGGGAGTGCGTTCCATTTCTTACCAGCTGAGTTGGAGAGTAGTGATTCTCCAGCTCAGTTGTTGGCTTTGGCAGATTGAACTTGCATCTTATTAGATGAGCGGAGGGATTGTAGGCTGCAGTAGGGGGTGATAATATTTGCCAGAATGGGTTTACTGTTAGGTTGGTAGAGGATTTTATGAATAACTATGAGTTGGCTGTACTGGAGTTGATTGGGTAGTTCTAGCCAGTCCAATGTCTGAAGATTTAGACAGCGATGGGTTCTGTAGGCTGTGGCTGTGGCAAATCTAGCTATATTGTTGTAGCAGCTAACTAATTTGTTTAGGTTAGCTTTCTGTAGGTTTAGGAAAATGGGTGAGGCATAGAGAAGGGTTGAGAAAAGGTGTGTTCTAGCTATGGCTGTTCTGGCCGGTGGGGTTAGGAATAGTTTAATCCTACATAAGGAGCCTAGTTTTTTGTTAACTGTTTTGATGGTTTTGTTGATATGCGTGTCAAATGTAAGGTTATTATCTATTATTACACCAAAAAGTTTTGTGGATGGTTCTGGAGAGATTATGGTGCCATTATTGGATGAGATTGTAATATTCGGTGATGAGGTTGTTTGGGTAGGGGAGAGAAGTAGAAGTTTGGTTTTGATGGGATTCAATAGGAGATGGCGATTATTGAATCAGACCTCTACTTTGTTGAATGTGCTCTGGGATAGGGATTGTAGGTCAGAGGAGGTGGTGGAAGAACAGATTAGGGTAGAGTCATCTGCATACTGAATACAGGTTGTTTCTGGGATGACTTTGGGTAGGTCATTGATGACCATTGAGAAAAGGAGGGGGCCTAATAGGGAACCTTGGGGGACACCAAGGGTGATTGTTAGTAGGGGGGATAGATTGTCTTTCCATAATACTGCTTGTTGTCTGCCCTGCAAGTAAGATTGGAACCAGTTGATTACTAGGTTGTTTAGATTGAATGATTTGAGTGTGTCTAGGAGTAGGTGGTGATTCACCATATCAAATGCTTTGGATAGGTCATGAAAGAGGGCAGAGGAGAGTATGTTGTGATTACGGTTCTGATTTATTGTGTGAGAGAAAGAGAGAAGTGCTGTTATGGTACTATGGGCAGGTCTGAATCCTTGCTGGGATGGGGCTACGAGATTGTTCTGGATAAGGTGAGTTAGAATTTGCTTATGTATACATTTTTCCATTATTTTGGCTAAGGGAGATAGAATGGCTATAGGACTATAGTTTCAGAGTTCTGTGGAGTTGCCTCCTTTGTGAAGTGGAATAATGTGGGAGATTTTCCAGATGGAGGGGACATAGGATTCGTGGAGACTACGGTTGATTAAGATGGAGATAGGGTATGCTATTTCATTTGTGGCCTTTTGTAGAAATTCAGCAGGGAGTAAGTCTGCTGCTAGGGTGGTGGGTATGAGTTTCTTAAGTAGGGATTTAATATAGTCTGTGGGGATTGGATCCTATTTGAATGGGGGTACATTATCAAGTGGGGCTGAGGTGGTGTTTGTGGAGTTGGGAGGTAATAAGCTTGAGATTGAACTGTTTCTGTAAAGAAAGTATTGAAGGCCTCTGCTACACTTGTAGGGGGTAGATGTAATGTAGATGAAGGGGTGGGGTAGTGGATTTACCTGGCTGGAGCAGTTTTTGTGGCTGATTTTGGTGCTTTTTCTGTAAGCTGAAATAGTAGGTTTGTTTATCTAGCTTAGTGGATTTTTTAGCTTAGTTTCTCAATTGTTTGTATCTAATATGATCTTGACTGGATTTGGTGGATCTCCAGGAGGTCCATGCTGTGTCCCTAGCAGTTAGCTTTTGTTTAGTGCCTTTGATTAACCATGGAACTATTTTGCTTTTGGTTCTGATATTTCTTTTGGGAGCATGCCTGTCTAGGATGGCTAGGAACTTAGTATTAAAGTGGGAGACTGCTTTGTCTAGGAGAAGTAGCTTTAGGTTGGACCAATTGCATGATTGAAGTTCGGCCTGGAAATTGGTGAGGTTAAAGTTTTTTGTGTTTCTAATGGTTTTAAGGGTGATTTGCTGAGGCATGTCATTCCTCTTTCTTATTATATATGTTAGGAAGTGGTTGCTCATGTTGTTAGGTAGGGTGCCTGATATATGTATATATATCTATATATATATATATATATATATATATATATATATATATATATATATATATATATATATAAAACTGAGGTTTGTTTATGAGTATCCAATCTAGGGTGCTTTCTTTATTGTTGGGCTTATTAATTCTGGTGGGGGAATTTGAGAAGCCATTTAAGTTAATGTTGGTGGATGGGGTGTTTGATGAACAAGTTTTCCAATCGATATTGAAGTCTCCTAGAATAATAGTTTCTTGGGGGTGTGTAGTGCATACCCATTGGAGGGTACTTTCCAAGGTCACTATGGTGCCACCTGGGGGAATGTAGATACATGCTATGTTGATAGCTTCGTGTTTGTTACGCTGGACCTCATCAGTGGGTAGCTTTAGTGCCAACCTGCTGTTTCTTTCCTCAAATCTACCAAAGAAGATGTTCAAACTGTCCAAGAATTCACTGCTGTCATTGAATTGATGTATGATGATGATGATGATGATGTCATTGTCATTGATGAATACAATGAAGTAGTGATGGCATACATTTCAAACTGCATTGCTGGGGTAACAAATACCAATGGTATCACTATTAGAGCTAACCAGAAGCCATGGCTCACGCCTAAGGTATATATGAGCTTCTGAAGGAGACAAACACAGCTTACATGGCTAAGGATAAAGCAGCCCTAAGTGAGGCAATAGGTAATATGAAGAGGGGTATAAAGGAGGCTAAGAAGGAGTATGACACAAAGGTGCAGAGCCACTTTTAAGACATTTTAAGACATGAAGGTTGCAAGGAGACTATGGGAAGGCATACAGGAGATCACTGACTACAAAATCAGGTCAGCACAGTGTGAGGACAGCATTGAATTCTTGGACAGTTTGGTAGATTTGAGGAAAGAAACAGCAGGTTGGCACTAAAGCAACCCACTGATGAGAAGGATGCAGTATTCAGCCTCAGCACAAAGGAGGTAAGAAGAGAGCTAAGGAGAGTGGACCCCAGAAAGGCTGCTGACCCACACAACATATTGGGCAAGGTGTTAAAAGGCTTTGCTGATCAACTATGCACAGTGCTCATCGAAATCTTTAACACCTCTCTTGCCATGACGAAAGTACTCTCATGCTACAAGGAAATTAGTATCATTCCACTACCTAAGAAAACCACTCCCTCCAGACCAGTCACTCTGACATCCACTGTTACGAAATGCTTTGAGTGGCTGATCAATAAGCATCTTTCATCATTTCACCCTCTGCAGTTTGCTTACAGAGCTAACTGATCCACGGCTGATGCCATATCAGTAGCACTACACATCTCCCTTGAGCATTTAGAAGGCAAAGACAACTATGTGAGGATGCTGTTCATAGACTTCAGCTGCCTTTAATACGGTGGTACCAATGCAGCTGATAGAAGAACTGTCATATTTAGGAATCAGTAAGCATCTCTGTATCTGGATCCTGGACTTCCTGATTGAGAGACCACAGAGAGCATGTTCGGGTAAGAACACATCAAAGAGCATCACGTTTAATACCTGGGTTTCACAGGGATGTGTTCTCATTCCACTGTTATTCACTATCCTGACCCATGACTGCTATGCTAAGCACAAGTCCTACCATATCATCAAGTTTGCTGATGACACTACAGTCATGAGACATATCACAAAGGAGGATGAAAGGGTATACAGAGAGGAAGTGGCATCTTTGCTCAGTTGGTGCGAGGGGAACAACCTTGACCTGAATGTAAGCAAGACCAAAGAGATTATCATCGAATTCAGGAAAAGGAAAACAAACCACCCAGCACTCAGTATCAATGGTGAGAGTGTGGAGAGGGTTAACACTATGAAATTCCTGGGTGTACACATATCAGAGGATCTCTCATGGTTGGGAAACACCAGCTAACTGGTCAAGAAAATGCACCAATGCCTCCACTTTTTAAGAAGGTTGAAAAAAGCTAAGCTTCCTCCACATATTCTCTCCACCTTCTATAGAAGTGCAATAGAGAGTATCCTCACCTGCAACTTCACAGTGTGGTTTGGACGATGCACAGTTACGGAAATGAAGGTGCTACAAAGAGTTGTGAGGACTGCAGAGAAGGTAACAGGTTCCAGTCTTTCATCAATATACCATCTTCACTCTGCAAGAAGCATTGGACTGTTTAAGCATCTGGCAATAGTTAGGAGATATCACAGCATCCACTGCAGGACTACAAGATTCACTAACAGTTTCTACTCTACAGTGATTAGACTTCTGAACTCAAGCACTAGTCTCAGGAGTCTGGACACATAATAAATCAATTTTTATTTATTTTTGCAATACATACTTACATATATTCCAAGTAAGTGCAATATTTATTTATTATATCCATAGTCAGTATTATTTAACCCACTCAAGTGCAATATTAGACAAATAACTTAGACATTTCAATAGGTAATGTGTTTTGTATTACTTTAAATAGGGTAGTTAATTTAACTCAGGGGAGGGTAGTCTTTTCATACACAAGTGTTAGTAAATGTCTCTGCTCTTTCTGGCATGCATTGGGAATAATATTGATTAAATTTCCAATGCATTTCATCATTTTCATAGCTCAAGAGAGGGTAACTTTAAGTAAGGGGTTCCAGATGGATCAGTCTTAGTGTCTGTACTCTTCTCTGTCAAAAAGTAAGATCACATTTTATGTGGGAAACTGCATTCTTCTTTAAAATGTAAGAAGAAGATGCAAAACAGAATATGCAAGTAGACGAGCCCTGGGATTTAATAAACTCCATGCAGGAATAACACTATTCCTGCACAGAGTAGACCATGTCCATATAACACAGCAGCGTGCCTTGCATATTCATGAAGGTGCGCTGCTGTTCAACCTACAAGGACACAAACCGTGAATGAGCGCAGGGGGTGTGTTCAAGTAGTACATGGACATTGAACATGCAACTACACTCAGAAAGTGCCGTATGGCACTTTCTATTAGGATCTGGCATAATATTAGAGAATTACTCTAATATTATGCCAGTATTTTAGTGTCCGCAGACACTGAAATAAAATAAATGATCATTTCAGTGTCTGTGGACACTGAAATACAGACGGCATCAGGAAAGCAATGCAGGGTGTGTGTGACAGGTTCTGTGACACAGCCCCTGCATTGTAAAAGTGCCGTACGACACCTCCACAACTTGCTAAAGCAGGAAATGTGTCCAAATGTACAAATAATGGGGGATACATCCCTGAAAAGGGACACATCGTATATATTGCCCTCACAAACTGAGAAAGTTGATAGAAAACAGGTCATGCATTAGCATGAATTACCAAAGGCTAGAAGTCTGAAAGCAAATATCCCCTGAGAGCAGTCCATGTGGACAAAGGCACAAATAACAGGGGGAAAAACAATAAAATAGGGACACTTCTGAAAAATTGCCATCACACACTTAGAAAGTTGAGAGAAAACAGGATATGTATTAGCAGGAATCTCTGAGGGATAGAACCTGAAAGCCAAATGTATGCCATTATTTCCCGATTGCAATCCTCAATGACTTGTCAAAACACCACAATACTCACTGAAATAACATAATAATATAATAATAATAATATTATAATTTTTTTTTCTAGGCAAAGGAATATTTAAGTGTAGCTAAGCAGATGTGAGCATTATGGCCCTCTCCTTATCATAGCTTAAACATTCCAGAGTAGATAAATACAAACATACAGGTAAAATTTCCAAGCTGAGATGGTTAGAGTCCTGGCTTTACATGCAGGCATTCATGGTTCAAGTGCCAAGATAGGCAGCTTATTTTTATATGCAAAAGTAGTTTTAAAATTATTTTTGTAAACTTAAATTATGCAGTAACTGTTTTTTTGTCAACCAGGGTAATGTAGCTGGTGTACAATGTAAGTGTGAGTGCATATAACGTGAAACCACCCATGTACACACAAGTGCCCCATACAATATAGTTATACCCCTTGCCAATGTATGGAAAGCACATAGAGGTATGTCATGTAACGTATATCATATACACTTAATAAATCAAATCAGTCCTCTGATATATTTAAAAAATTAAAAGTGAACAACGGTTAGCAATGTTCGCCTATGCTTAGCAAGTGTAACCATTGCTAAGACATGAATGCTAAGCAGCAGATAGCTCTGCTAACTGGATTTGTGCACAGTTAAACTTTGTGAAACAACTTCCCCTTTAAGCAGTGTTAAAACCAGTTTAGCAGATTTGTGCACTGCTTAGCAGATCTTAACTTTTTTCAAAATGGTCCAATGATAGCAAAGGGCGGGAATATCACACTATTTAAATGGTGCAGATGAAATACAGCCATAATCTGTTATAGTCCATCTATGCAGATAAAATGACTGGTGTAGGAGAGGGAGTGCACTTTCAGACACAACACTGGAGCATTCAGGAGTCCAGAGTCATGGCTGGACTCCTAGTTAAAAAACATGAGGAGAGACTGCTGCAGGGCCAGTACCAGGACTCCCAATACAAAGCGGAGGCCTGGGACCATCTCACACATGACCTCACCAGTGCTACTGGCATCCCCTGGACTGGTGAGCAGATACGGAACCACTATGCCGACCTAAAGCGTAGGAAGGGGATGCTTTTGGACCAGTGGATCCAAGATGTTTGGGCCCAGAATGCTCCAGTAGTGTGTGAGTATCACTATCAAATAGTTTGTAGCAAATACTAGCCTGATAATGTGATAGACAGAGATGCATAATGTGTGTTTTTCTTCCCTACAGCTGCAGCAGAGAAGGCTGTAAATGTGGAAGCCCATGGTGACAGACTGCTGAGGCTGCACCAACAGGCTGGTGAGTACAAATCTATTTTGCAGTATTTTGTTAAAATAGCTAAGAAGTAGTACATTGCTTACTGCTAGTAGTTATACTGTTACTGTGTGAACTGAATAAATAAAAATGTATGACTGAGGAATATTGAAGTACAATAAAGACCTTTAAAACTGTTGTGTTTATTCTGGTATGTTGTTGTAGACATATATAGAATGTATACAGGTTCTTCACAGCAAATATGACTGTGACAGGATACCTTAACTGAGGTACATCTGTGAACAAGCTGTTAGGAGGAACCATAAATCATGTAGCTGTAAAACAAGATATAAATGAAATGTGAAATGTATACTGCACTAAACTCTGAAACCTGAATAGTAATATGTCAAATATCAATGTGTGTACCATGCAGCATTGCCTTGTGTTAACCTTTGCTTTCCATGTTGTAGTAATCCAAATGAGTAATGCACAGTACAATAACTATTTGTCATGCATGCATCACAGAATTACAAGTTCAGACTGTCTAACCAAGTGACTATTAGGCAAAAACTATTGAAACAAGAAACAACAGTTCCCCAGTAGCTCAATGTGATGAGAAATAGCTTAGTTGTTACTTTTGCACACCCACACATGGATCGAATCCAGGGAGTGGGACTAAGATGTGTGCATATTTACACACAAGGAATCAGGAATAAATGTAAAAACAGTCAGGTAGTGTTAACAGATATTTTCTCCACAGGTTTTACAGGTAAGTAAATTTTGCCAGTAGCTGTATGAAGGGTATACTAATAAACTGTGTAAAACTGTTCAATTGTCCCACCGCATGCCTGTAAATGACAGCAGGATAGGTACATACAATATGGACTCTTCCCAAATCATACCTCTCAACTGTACAGATATTCACTGAATGTCCAGATATTTGTCTCAGATTTGTGGTCTGTTTTACATAAAGTAGTGGTGTCAAGGCAAATCAGTGGCAAACCATTATAGACTGAAGTTAGAAAATAATGATAGACATACAAGTGGCAGATGTCATATCCATCAGAAAAGGCATGCAAATGCAAAATTTGTTAGTTTATCAACTTTCTAAGTTTTTAAGAGCAATTTCTAAAAATTGTCCATATTTGGGGACCTTTGTCCCACTCTTATGTATGGATATGTCTAGATCTTATGTTCGAAGAGGTTGAGAGGTATGTTTCTGATACATGCCTCTTAAGTGTCATGCTGTCACAGCTAGTGGTCACTGTTGCAAAAAATCCTGGATACAGATAGGAAACCAGTTGACATATGCCTGTAGCACACTCACATAACAGCAGTTCAGGGTACCCCTCCTGTGCCAGATATGTAACCCTGACATGTACAAGTCCCCTCTAGTCATGTACCTGGAGTTGTCACAGTTTGCCTCATACCATTCCAGGCTGACAGTTTAATAGGTATGTTTGTACTACAGAAGCTATGGTCATAGGTAGATGTAAAGTGAGGGCAGACCCATAGAGTACTGAGCAGTACTGTTGTGGAAAATTGAATCATAAACATTTGTTAATGGATTTTCTGTCTCCCCCGTCTCATCTGCATCAATAATTATTACTCATATACTACGGGTATGTTGTGCTCCAACCCAATGTTGGGACTTGTGTTATATTATTGTTAATATGTCTGATTGCTTACATGTTAACATCTCTTATTCAAATACCATTGTTGGTGGCCTTTTGCCATCAATATTACTGGCATGCTGTTACGATGCATACTGCTGTTCCATTTATGCATGTGTTCTCTTTGCTATGCAACTGTTTCAAATATGTTTTATGGGGTTAATTGGAACACCCATGCATGCTGTTATAATTAGTCTTGAAATGTGTTGTTCATGACTAACCAACATATTTTATAAAACCTCAACACCATAGCACATTTGGGAAGGCAGATCCCAGTGGATCTGCCTGCACCACCTCATCTGGCCATGGCACTGGGCCTCAACATGTCGAGATCCAACCCAGATCTCCATCGTCTGCTAGACCTTTACCACCTTTGGGTGTAATCGCCACAGGAGACAGGGCCCGTCCCCCCGGGTGAGGGTGCAGACAGAATGCCATCACCTGTAGT